>NC_069502.1:508276477-508323977 GCF_027579735.1 Bombina bombina
TCCATAACTATTTTTGCTTTGAGGGCGATTTCTATCTCGAGAGACGTGGGACAGCGATGGGGGCACAGTTTTCCCTCTCCTACGCCAACCTTTTCATGGGTTGGTGGGAGCTGTCCCACGTCTATGGAGATGGAAATCCCTACAGAAGTTTCATTTATTTTTACGGACGTTGCATAGATGACTTGCTATTAATTTGGCAAGGTACAGACTCTGAGTTTAAATCGCTCATTAAATATCTGAACCTCAACAAAATTATTTAACAATTTACCAGTGAATTGAGAGACAATGTCATTCATTTTCCAGACATTACCCCTAATGGAACAGCAGATGGGAGGATTTTAACTGAAATTTACAGAAAACCTATAACAGACAATGCCTTGCTACATGCAAAGAGCTGCCACCCTAAGCATGTTCCATTTGCAGTGGCAAAAGGCCAATTCATAAGGGTAAAAAGAAACTGCTCTCTGGTTGACACATATAAATTACAATCCCAAAATTTGGGAAAAAAGACTTAGAGAAAGAAGCTATCAAGACAAGGTCATCTGTAAGTCTAGAAAACAGGTAGACCAGATGGATAGATCTAACTTGATACAGAACACCAGAACCATCAATGAACACAAATGTGTCACCTTTGTTACTGAATTTAGCAATAAATATACTGAAATTTGTAATATTGTTAAAAAACTAAATTTATGCTTACCTGATAAATTACTTTCTTTTACTATATGATGAGTCCACGGATTTCAACCTTACTTGTGGGATATTAACCTCCTGCTAACAGGAAGTGGCAAAGAGCACCACAGCAGAGCTGTATATATAGCCCCTCCCCTTCCCCTCTACTCAGTCATTCGGCCGAAGGTTATAGGAAGAGAAAAAGGAAAGGCTAAAATGTGCAGAGGTGACTGAAGTTTACAAAAAATATAAAGAAAAACTGTCTTAAAAAGAACAGGGTGGGCAGTGGACTTGTCATATCGTAAAAGAAAGTAATTTATCAGGTAAGCATAAATTTAGTTTTCTTTTACAAAGATATGATGAGTCCACAGATTTTTTCCTTACAAGTGGGAAACCAATACCAAAGCTATAGGACACGGATGAAAGGGAAGGACAAGACAGGAACCTAAATGGAAGGCACCACAGCTTGAAGAACCTTTCTCCCAAAGATAGCCTCAGAAGAAGCAAAAGTATCAAATTAGTAAAAATTGGAAAAAGTGTGAAGGGACGACCAAGTCGCAGCCTTACAAATCTGTTCCACAGATGCATCGTTTTTAAAAGCCCACGTGGAAGCCACAGCCCTAGTAGAATGAGCCGTAATTCTTTCAAGAGGCTGCAGTCCAGCAGTCTCATATGCCAGGCGGATGATACTTCTAAGCCAAAAAGAAAGAGAGGTAGCCATAGCTTTCTGACCCCTACGCTTTCCAGAATAAACAATGAATAATGAAGATGATTGACGGAAATCCTTAGTTGCCTGTAAGTAAAACTTTAAGGCACGGACCACGTCCAAGTTATGTAACAGACGCTCCTTCTTAGAAGGAGGATTAAAACACAAGGAAGGAACAACAATTTCCTGATTAATATTCTTATTCGAAACAACCTTAGGAAGGAACCCAGGTTTGGTACGTAAAATCACCTTATCAGAATGAAATATGAGATAAGGCGAATCACACTGTAATAATGAAAGCTCAGAAACTCTTCGAGCAGAAGAAAAAGCAACCAAAAACAGAACTTTCCAAGATAATAGTTTAATATCTATGGAATGCATAGGTTCAAACGAGACCCCTTGCAGAACTAGAAGAACTAAATTCAAACTCCAGGGAGGAGTAATAGGTCTAAATACAGGCTTAATTCCTGACAAAAATCTGAACATCTGATACATTTGCCAAACATTTGTGAAACAGAAATGACAAAGCTGAAATTTGTCCCTTTAAGGAACTTGCTGATAACCCTTTCTCCAATCCTTCTTGGAGAAAAGACAAAATCCTAGGAATCCTAACTTCACTCCATGAGTAACCCTTGGATTCACACCAAAAAGATATTTACGCCATATCTTATGATAGATTTTTCTAGTGACAGGCTTTCTAGCTTGTATCAAAGTATTGATAACTGAATCAGAGAATCCTCGCTTCAATAAAATCAAGCGTTCAATCTCCATGCAGTCAGTTGCAGAGAAATTAGATTTGGATGTTGGAAAGGACCTTGAATGAGAACGTCCTGTCTCAACGGAAGTTTCCACAGTGGCAGAGAGGACATGTCCACTAGATCCGCATACCAAGTCCTGTGTGGCCACGCAGGCTCTATCAGGATCACTGAAGCTCTCTCCTGTTTGATTTGAGCAATCATGCGTGGGAGGAGAGTAAACGACGGAAACACATAAGCTAGGCTGAACAACCTAGGTACTGCCAAGGCATCTATCAGTTCGGCCTGAGGATCCCTTGAACGGGATCCATATCTTGGAAGCTTGGCATTCTGACGAGATGCCATCAAATCCAATTCCGGTCTGCAGTATATGAGAATCAATGAGGCAAATACCTCCTGGTGAAGTTCCCACTCCCCCCATGAAAAACATAATTTATGTAAGAACTTACCTGATAAATTCATTTCTTTCATATTAGCAAGAGTCCATGAGCTAGTGATGTATGGGATATACATTCCTACCAGGAGGGGCAAAGTTTCCCAAACCTTAAAATGCCTATAAATACACCCCTCACCACACCCACAATTCAGTTTAACGAATAGCCAAGAAGTGGGGTGATAAGAAAAAAGTGCGAAAGCATATAAAATAAGGAATTGGAATAATTGTGTTTTATACAAAAATCATAACCACCACCACAAAAGGGTGGGCCTCATGGACTCTTGCTAATATGAAAGAAATGAATTTATCAGGTAAGTTCTTACATAAATTATGTTTTCTTTCATGTAATTAGCAAGAGTCCATGAGCTAGTGACGTATGGGATAATGATTACCCAAGATGTGGATCTTTCCACGCAAGAGTCACTAGAGAGGGAGGGATAAAATAAAGACAGCCAATTCCTGCTGAAAATAATCCACACCCAAAATAAAGTTTAATGAAAAACATAAGCAGAAGATTCAAACTGAAACCGCTGCCTGAAGTACTTTTCTACCAAAAACTGCTTCAGAAGAAGAAAATACATAAAAATGGTAGAATTTAGTAAAAGTATGCAAAGAGGACCAAGTTGCTGCTTTGCAAATCTGATCAATCGAAGCTTCATTCCTAAATGAGCTGTAATCCTTTGAGGCGGAGTTTTACCCGACTCAACATAGGCAAGATGAATTAAAGATTTCAACCAAGATGCCAAAGAAATGGCAGAAGCTTTCTGGCCTTTTCTAGAACCGGAAAAGATAACAAATAAACTAGAAGTCTTTCGGAAAGACTTAGTAGCTTCAACATAATATTTCAAAGCTCTAACAACATCCAAAGAATGTAACGATTTCTCCTTAGAATTCTTAGGATTAGGACATAATGAAGGAACCACAATTTCTCTACTAATGTTGTTGGAATTCACAACTTTAGGTAAAAATTCAAAAGAAGTTCGCAACACTGCCTTATCCTGATGAAAAATCAGAAAAGGAGACTCACAAGAAAGAGCAGATAATTCAGAAACTCTTCTGGCAGAAGAGATTGCCAAAAGGAACAAAACTTTCCAAGAAAGTAATTTAATGTCCAATGAATGCATAGGTTCAAACGGAGGAGCTTGAAGAGCTCCCAGAACCAAATTCAAACTCCAAGGAGGAGAAATTGACTTAATGACAGGTTTTATACGAACCAAAGCTTGTACAAAACAATGAATATCAGGAAGATTAGCAATCTTTCTGTGAAAAAGAACAGAAAGAGCAGAGATTTGTCCTTTCAAGGAACTTGCGGACAAACCTTTATCTAAACCATCCTGAAGAAACTGTAAAATTCTTGGAATCCTAAAAGAATGCCAAGAAAAATGATGAGAAAGACACCAAGAAATATAAGTCTTCCAGACTCTATAATATATCTCTCTGGATACAGATTTACGAGCCTGTAACATAGTATTAATCACAGAGTCAGAGAAACCTCTTTGACTAAGAATCAAGCGTTCAATATCCATACCTTTAAATTTAAGGATTTGAGATCCTGATGGAAAAAAGGACCTTGCGACAGAAGGTCTGGTCGTAGCGGAAGAGTCCACGGATGGCAAGAGGCCATCCGGACAAGATCCGCATACCAAAACCTGTGAGGCCATGCCGGAGCTACCAGCAGAACAAACGAGCATTCCTTCAGAATCTTGGAGATTACTCTTGGAATTAGAACTAGAGGCGGAAAGATATAAGCAGGATGATACTTCCAAGGAAGTGATAATGCATCCACTGCTTCCGCCTGAGGATCCCGGGATCTGGACAGATACCTGGGAAGTTTCTTGTTTAGATGAGACGCCATCAGATCTATTTCTGGAAGCTCCCATATTTGAACAATCTGAAGAAATACCTCTGGGTGAAGAGACCATTCGCCCGGACGCAACGTTTGGCGACTGAGATAATCCGCTTCCCAATTGTCTATACCTGGGATATGAACCGCAGAGATTAGACAGGAGCTGGATTCCGCCCAAACCAGAATTCGAGATACTTCTTTCATAGCCAGAGGACTGTGAGTCCCTCCTTGATGATTGATGTATGCCACAGTTGTGACATTGTCTGTCTGAAAACAAATGAACGATTCTCTCTTCAGAAGAGGCCAAGACTGAAGAGCTCTGAAAATTGCATGGAGTTCCAAATATTGATCGGTAATCTCACCTCCTGAGATTCCCAAACTCCTTGTGCCGTCAGAGATCCCCACACAGCTCCCCAACCTGTGAGACTTGCATCTGTTGAAATTACAGTCCAGGTCGGAAGCACAAAAGAAGCCCCCTGAATTAAACGATGGTGATCTGTCCACCACGTTAGAGAGTGTCGTACAATCGGTTTTAAAGATATTAATTGAGATATCTTTGTGTAATCCCTGCACCATTGATTCAGCATACAGAGCTGAAGAGGTCGCATGTGAAAACGAGCAAAGGGGATCGCGTCCGATGCAGCAGTCATAAGACCTAGAATTTCCATGCATAAGGCTACCGAAGGAAATGATTGTGACTGAAGGTTTCGACAAGCTGAAATCAATTTTAGACGTCTCTTGTCTGTTAAAGACAGAGTCATGGACACTGAATCTATCTGGAAACCCAGAAAGGTTACCCTTGTCTGAGGAATCAATGAACTTTTTGGTAAATTGATCCTCCAACCATGATCTTGAAGAAACAACACAAGTCGATTCGTATGAGATTCTGCTAAATGTAAAGACTGAGCAAGTACCAAGATATCGTCCAAATAAGGAAATACCACAATACCCTGTTCTCTGATTACAGACAGAAGGGCACCGAGAACCTTTGTAAAAATTCTTGGAGCTGTAGCTAGGCCAAACGGCAGAGCCACAAACTGGTAATGCTTGTCCAGAAAAGAGAATCTCAGGAACTGATAATGATCTGGATGAATCGGAATATGCAGATAAGCATCCTGTAAATCTATTGTGGACATATAATGCCCTTGCTGAACAAAAGGCAAGATAGTCCTTACAGTTACCATTTTGAACGCTGGTATCCTTACATAACGATTCAATATTTTTAGATCCAGAACTGGTCTGAAGGAATTCTCCTTCTTTGGTACAATGAAGAGATTTGAATAAAACCCCATCCCCTGTTCCAGAACTGGAACTGGCATAATTACTCCAGACAACTCTAGATCTGAAACACAATTCAGAAATGCTTGAGCTTTCACTGGATTTACTGGGACACGGGAAAGAAAAAATCTCTTTGCAGGAGGTCTCATCTTGAAACCAATTCTGTACTCTTCTGAAACAATGTTCTGAATCCAAAGATTGTGAACAGAATTGATCCAAATTTCTTTGAAAAAACGTAACCTGCCCCCTACCAGCTGAGCTGGAATGAGGGCCGCACCTTCATGTGGACTTAGAAGCAGGCTTTGCCTTTCTAGAAGGCTTGGATTTATTCCAGACTGGAGATGGTTTCCAAACTGAAACTGCTCCTGAGGATGAAGGATCAGGCTTTTGTTCTTTGTTGAAACGAAAGGAACGAAAACGATTATTAGCCCTGTTTTTACCCTTAGATTTTTTATCCTGTGGTAAAAAAGTTCCTTTCCCACCAGTAACAGTTGAGATAATGGAATCCAACTGAGAACCAAATAATTTGTTACCCTGGAAAGAAATGGAAAGTAGAGTTGATTTAGAAGCCATATCAGCATTCCAAGTTTTAAGCCATAAAGCTCTTCTAGCTAAAATAGCTAGAGACATAAACCTGACATCAACTCTGATAATATCAAAAATGGCATCACAGATAAAATTATTAGCATGCTGAAGAAGAATAATAATATTATGAGAATCATGATCTGTTACTTGTTGTGCTAAAGTCTCCAACCAAAAAGTTGAAGCTGCAGCAACATCAGCCAAAGATATAGCAGGTCTAAGAAGATTACCTGAACACAGATAAGCTTTTCTTAGAAAGGAAAATTGAATCCTATCTAAAGGATCTTTAAACGAAGTACCATCTGACGTAGGAATAGTAGTACGTTTAGCAAGGGTAGAAATAGCCCCATCAACTTTAGGGATTTTGTCCCAAAATTCTAATCTGTCAGACGGCACATGATATAATTGCTTAAAACGTTTAGAAGGAGTAAATGAATTACCCAATTTATCCCATTCTCTGGAAATTACTTCAGAAATAGCATTAGGAACAGGAAAAACTTCTGGAATAACCACAGGAGATTTAAACACCTTATCTAAACGTTTAGAATTAGTATCAAGAGGACCAGAATCCTCTATTTCTAAAGCAATTAGTACTTCTTTAAGTAAAGAACGAATAAATTCCATTTTAAATAAATATGAAGATTTATCAGCATCAATCTCTGAGACAGAATCCTCTGAACCAGAAGAGTCATCAGAATCAGAATGATGATGTTCATTTAAAAATTCATCTGTAGAGAGAGAAGTTTTAAAAGATTATTTATGTTTACTAGAAGGAGAAATAACAGACATAGCCTTCTTGATGGATTCAGAAACAAAATCTCTTATGTTATCAGGAACATTCTGCACCTTAGATGTTGAGGGAACTGCAACAGGCAATGGTACATTACTAAAGGAAATATTATCTGCTTTAACAAGTTTGTCATGACAATTAATACAAACAACAGCCGGAGGAATAGCTACCAAAAGTTTACAGCAGATACACTTAGCTTTGGTAGTTCCAGCACTAGACAGCGATTTTCCTGAAGTATCTTCTGACTCAGATGCAACGTGAGACATCTTGCAATATGTAAGAGAAAAAACAACATATAAAGCAAAATTGATCAAATTCCTTAAATGACAGTTTCAGGAATGGGAAAAAATGCCAATAAACAAGCTTCTAGTAACCAGAAGCAAAGAAAAAATGAGACTGAAATAATGTGGAGACAAAAGCGACACCCATTTTTTTTGGCGCCAAATAATACGCCCACATTGTTTGGCGCCTAAATGCTTTTTGGCGCCAAAAATGACGCCACATCCGGAACGCCGACATTTTTGGCGCAAAAGGACGTAAAAAAATGACGCAACTTCCGGCGACACGTATGACGCCGGAAACAGAAAAGATTTTTTGCGCCAAAAAAGTCCGCGCCAAGAATGACGCAATAAAATGAAGCATTTTCAGCCCCCGCGAGCCTAACAGCCCACAGGGAAAAAAAGTCAAATTTTTTAAAGTTAGAAAAAATGATTGATTCAAACGCATTATCCCAAATATGAAACTGACTGTCTGAAAATAAGGAATGTTGAACATTCTGAGTCAAGGCAAATAAATGTTTGAATACATATATTTAGAACTTTATAAATAAAGTGCCCAACCATAGCTTAGAGTGTCACAGAAAAACATAATTTATGTAAGAACTTACCTGATAAATTCATTTCTTTCATATTAGCAAGAGTCCATGAGCTAGTGACGTATGGGATATACATTCCTACCAGGAGGGGCAAAGTTTCCCAAACCTTAAAATGCCTATAAATACACCCCTCACCACACCCACAATTCAGTTTAACGAATAGCCAAGAAGTGGGGTGATAAGAAAAAAGTGCGAAAGCATATAAAATAAGGAATTGGAATAATTGTGCTTTAAAAAAAATCAAAACCACCACAAAAAAGGGCGGGCCTCATGGACTCTTGCTAATATGAAAGAAATGAATTTATCAGGTAAGTTCTTAC
This sequence comes from Bombina bombina, assembly GCF_027579735.1. Lineage (NCBI taxonomy): Eukaryota > Metazoa > Chordata > Amphibia > Anura > Bombinatoridae > Bombina > Bombina bombina. Next base: position 508,284,737 of record NC_069502.1, read on the forward strand.
ATAAATTATGTTTTCTTTCATGTAATTAGCAAGAGTCCATGAGCTAGTGACGTATGGGATAATGATTACCCAAGATGTGGATCTTTCCACACAAGAGTCACTAGAGAGGGAGGGATAAAATAAAGACAGCCAATTCCTGCCAAAAATAATCCACACCCAGAATAAAATTTTAATGAAAAAACACAAGCAGAAGATTCAAACTGAAACCACTGCCTGAAGTACGTTTCTACCAAAAACTGCTTCAGAAGAAGAAAACACATCAAAATGGTAGAATTTAGTAAAAGCATGCAAAGAGGACCAAGTTGCTGCTTTGCAAATCTGATCAACCGAAGCTTCATTCCTAAACGCCCAGGAAGTAGAAACTGACCTAGTAGAATGAGCTGTAATCCTTTGAGGCGGAGTTTTACCCGACTCGACATAGGCATGATGAATTAAAGATTTCAACCAAGATGCCAAAGAAATGGCAGAAGCTTTCTGGTCTTTTCTAGAACCGGAAAAGATGACAAATAGACTAGAAGTCTTTCGGAAAGACTTAGTAGCTTCAACATAATATTACAAAGCTCTAACAGCATCCAAAGAATGCAATGATTTCTCCTTAGAATTCATAGGATTAGGACATAATGAAGGAACCACAATTTCTCTACTAATGTTGTTAGAATTCACAACCTTAGGTAAAAAATTCAAAAGAATTTTGCAGCACCGCCTTATCCTGATGCAAAATCAGAAAAGAAGACTCACAAAAAAGAGTAGATAATTCAGAGACTCTTCTGGCAGAAGAGATGGCCAAAAGAAACAAAACTTTCCAAGAAAGTAATATAACGACCAAAGAATGCATGGGTTCAAAAGGAGGAGCTTGAAGAGCCCCCAGAACCAAATTCAAACTCCAAGGAGGAGAAATTGACTTAATGACAGGTTTTATACGAACCAAAGGTTGTACAAAACAATGAATATCAGGAAGATTAGCAATCCTTCTGTGAAAAAGAACAGAAAGAGCAGAGATTTGTCTTTCAAGGAACTTGCGGACAAACCTTTATCTAAACCATCCTGAAGAAATATAAGTCTTCCAGACTCTATAATATATCTCTCTAGATACAGATTTACGAGCCTGTCACATAGTATCAATCACAGAGTCAGAGAAACCTCTTTGACCAAGAATCAAGCGTTCAAACTCCATACCTTAAAATTAAGGTTTTGAGATCCTGATGGAAAAAAGAACCTTGAGACAGAAAGACTGGTCTTAACGGAAGAGTCCACAGCTGGCAAGAGGCCATCCGGACAAGATCCGCATACCAAAACCTGAGAGGCCATGCTGGAGCTACCAGCAGGACAAACGAGCATTCCTTAGAATATTGGAGAATACCCTTGGAAGAAGAACTAGAGGCGGAAAGATATAGGCAGGATGACACTTGTAAGGAAGAGATAATGCATCCACTGCCTCCGCCCGAGGATCCCGGGATCCGGACAGATACCAGGGAAGTTTCTTGTTTAGATGAGAAGCCATCAGATCTATTTCTGGGAGTTCCCACATTTGAACAATCTGAGGAAATACCTCTGGGTGAAGACCATTCGCCCAGGTGCAACGTTTGGCGACTGAGATAATCCGCTTTCCAATTGTCCATACCTGGGATATGAACCGCAGAGATTAGACAGGAGCTGGATTCCGCCCAAACCAAAATTCGAGATACTTCTTTCATAGCCAGAGGACTGTGAGTCCCTCCTTGATGATTGATGTATGCCACAGTTGTGACATTGTCTATCTGAAAACAAATGAACAACTCTCTCTTCAGAAGAGGCCAAGACTGAAGAGCTCTGAAAATTGCACGGAGTTCCAAAATATTGATCGGAAATCTCACCTCCTGAGATTCCCAAACCCCTTGTGCCGTCAGATACCCCCACACAGCTCCCCAACCTGTAAGACTTGCATCTGTTGAGATTATAGTCCAGGTCGGAAGAACAAAGAAGCCCCCTGAACTAAACGATGGTGATCTGTCCACCATGTCAGAGAGTGTCGTATAATCGGTTTAAAGATATTAATTGAGATATCTTTGTGTAATCCCTGCACCATTGGTTCAGCATACAGAGCTGAAGAGGTCGCATGTGAAAACGAGCAAAGGAGATCGCATCTGATGCGGCAGTCCTAAGACCTAAAATTTCCATGCATAAGGCTACCAAAGGGAATGATTGTGACTGAAGGTTTTGACAAGCTGATATCAATGTTAAACTTCTCTTGTCTGACAAGGACAGAGTCATAGACACTGAATCTATCTAGAAACCTAAAAAGGTTACCCTTGTCTGAGGAATCAATGAACTGATTGGTAAATTGATCCTCCAACCATGAACTTGAAGAAACAACACAAGTCGATTCGTATGAGATTCTTCGAAAATGAGAAGACTGAGCAAGTACCAAGATATCGTCCAAATAAGGAAATACCAAAACCCTGTTCTCTGATTACAGAAAGAAGGGCACCGAGAACCTTTGAAAAAAATTCTTGGAACTGAGGCTAGGCCAAACGGTAGAGCCACAAAACTGGTAATGCTTGTCTAAAAAGAGAATCTAAGACACTAAAAGTGATCTGGATGAATCGGAATATGCAGATACACATCCTGTAAATCTATTGTAGACATATAATGCCCTTGCTAAACAAAAGGCAGGATAGTCCTACAGTAACCATCTTGAATGTTGGTATCCTTACATAACGATTCAATATTGATAGATCCGGAACTGGTCTGAAGGAATTGACCTTCTTTGGTACAATGAAGAGATAAAATAAAACCCCAGCCCCTGTTCCAGAACTGGAACTGGCATAATTACTCCAGCCAACTCTAGATCTGAAACACATTTCAGAAATGCTGAGCCTTTGCTGTGTTAACTGGGACACGGGAAAGAAAAAAATCTCTTAGCAGGAGGCCTTAACTTGAAGCCAATTCTGTACCTTTCTGAAACAAAGTTCTGAAACCAGAGATTGAGAACGGAATTGATCCAAATTTCTTTGAAGAAAACGTAATCTGCCCCATACCAGCTGAGCTGGAATAAGGGCCGCACCTTCATGGGTACTTAGGAGCTGGCTATAGGTTTTTATAAGGCTTGGATATATTCCAAACTGGAAATAGTTTCCAAACTGATACCGCTCCTGAGGATGAAGGATCAGGCTTTTGTTCCTTGTTGTGAGGAAAGGAACGAAAATGATTATTAGACCTAAATTTACCTTAGATTTTTTATCCTTTGGTAAAAAAGTTCCCTTCCTTCCAGAAACAGTTGAGATAATAATTTATTACCCTGGAAAGAAAGGGAAAGCAAAGTTGACTTATAAGACATATCAGCATTCCAAGTTTAATCCATAAAGCTTTTCTAGCTAAAATAGCTAGAGACATATACCTGACATCAACTCTAATGATATCAAAAGATGGTATCACCAATAAAATTATGAGCATGTTATAGAATAATAATAATGCTATAAAAACATAATTTATGCTTACCTGATAAATTCCTTTCTTCTGTTGTGTGATCAGTCCACGGGTCATCATTACTTCTGGGATATAACTCCTCCCCAACAGGAAATGCAAGAGGATTCACCCAGCAGAGCTGCATATAGCTCCTCCCCCCTACGTCACTCCCAGTCATTCGACCAAGAATCAACGAGAAAGGAGAAACCAAGGGTGAAGTGGTGACTGGAGTATAATTTAAAAGATATTTACCTGCCTTAAAACAGGGCGGGCCGTGGACTGATCACACAACAGAAGAAAGGAATTTATCAGGTAAGCATAAATTATGTTTTCTTCTGTTATGTGTGATCAGTCCACGGGTCATCATTACTTCTGGGATACCAATACCAAAGCAAAAGTACACGGATGACGGGAGGGATAGGCAGGCTCATTATACAGAAGGAACCACTGCCTGAAGAACCTTTCTCCCAAAAATAGCCTCCGAAGAAGCAAAAGTGTCAAATTTGTAAAATTTGGAAAAAGTATGAAGCGAAGACCAAGTTGCAGCCTTGCAAATCTGTTCAACAGAGGCCTCATTCTTAAAGGCCCAAGTGGAAGCTACAGCTCTAGTGGAATGAGCTGTAATTCTTTCAGGAGGCTGCTGTCCAGCAGTCTCATAGGCTAAACGTATTATGCTACGAAGCCAAAAGGAGAGAGAGGTAGCAGAAGCTTTTTGACCTCTCCTCTGTCCAGAATAAACGACAAACAGGGAAGAAGTTTGGCGAAAATCTTTAGTTGCCTGCAAGTAGAACTTGAGGGCACGAACTACATCCAGATTGTGTAGAAGACGTTCCTTCTTTGAAGAAGGATTTGGACACAAGGATGGAACAACAATCTCTTGATTGATATTCCTGTTAGTGACTACCTTAGGTAAGAACCCAGGTTTAGTACGCAGAACTACCTTGTCTGAGTGAAAGATCAGATAAGGAGAATCACAATGTAAGGCTGATAACTCAGAGACTCTTCGAGCCGAGGAAATAGCCATTAAAAACAGAACTTTCCAAGATAACAATTTTATATCAATGGAATGAAGGGGTTCAAATGGAACACCCTGTAAAACGTTAAGAACTAAGTTTAAACTCCATGGCGGAGCAACAGCTTTAAACACAGGCTTGATCCTAGCTAAAGCCTGACAAAAGGCCTGGACGTCTGGATTTTCTGACAGACGCCTGTGTAACAAGATGGACAGAGCTGAGATCTGTCCCTTTAATGAGCTAGCCGATAAACCCTTTTCTAAACCTTCTTGTAGAAAGGACATTATCCTAGGAATCCTAACCTTACTCCAGGAGTAACTTTTAGCAAAGGTTTGTTCCCATTAGTAAATTAACAATAATTAAATTTGAAAATAAAAATTACAGAGCAACGTTTTTTAATCACAGTCAATATATAAGTCTCACAGCTCTGCTGAGAGAATCTACCTCCCTCCAAAGAAGTTTGAAGACCCCTGAGTTCTGTTAGAGATGAACCGGATCATGCAGGAAATACAAGAGTAACTGACTGGAAATTTTTGATGCGTAGCAAAAGAGCGCCAAAAACGGCCCCTCCCCCTCACACACAGCAGTGAGAGAGAAACGAAACTGTCACAATTAAAACAAGTAACTGCCAAGTGGAAAAATAATGCCCAAATATTTATTCACTCAGTACCTCAGAAATGCAAACGATTCTACATTCCAGCAAAAACGTTTAACATGATAAATACCTATTAAAAGGTTTAGTGTACTTTTAACAGAGTAATTCCGGTGAAATACCATCCCCAGAATACTGAAGTGTAGAGTATACATACATGTCATTATAACGGTATGGCAGGATTTTCTCATCAATTCCATTCAGAAAATAAAAACTGCTACATACCTCAATGCAGATTCATCTGCCCGCTGTCCCCTGATCTGAAGCTTTTACCTCCCTCAGATGGCCGAGAAACAGCAATATGATCTTAACTACTCCGGTTAAAATCATAGTAAAAACTCTGGTAGATTCTTCTTCAAACTCTGCCAGAGAGGCAACAACACGCTCCGGTGCTATTGTAAAATAACAAACTTTTGATTGAAGTTATAAAAACTAAGTATAATCACCATAGTCCTCTCACACATCCTATCTAGTCGTTGGGTGCAAGAGAATGACTGGGAGTGACGTAGGGGGGAGGAGCTATATGCAGCTCTGCTGGGTGAATCCTCTTGCATTTCCTGTTGGGGAGGAGTTATATCCCAGAAGTAATGATGACCCGTGGACTGATCACACATAACAGAAGAAATTATGATCTGTTACTTGTTGAGCTAAAGCTTCTAACCAAAAAGTTGAAGCTGCAGCAACATCCGCTAAAAATATAGCAGGTCTAAGAAGATTACCTGAACATAAGTAAGCTTTTCTTAGAAAGGATTCAATTTTCCTATCTAAAGGATCCTTAAATGAAGTACTATCTGCCGTAGGAATAGTAGTACATTTAGCAGGAGTAGAGACAGCCCCAAAACCTTAGGGATTTTGTCCCAAAAAACTCTAATCTGTCAGATGGCACAGGATATAATTGCTTAAACGTTTAGAAGGAGTAAAAGAATTACCCAAATTATTCCATTCCCTGGAAATTACTTCAGAAATAGCATCAGGGAGATTAAACACTTCTGGAATAACTACAGGAGATTTAAAAACCTTATTTAAACGTTTAGATTTAGTATCAAGAGGACCAGAATCCTCTATTTCTAATGCAATTAATACTTCTTTAAATAAAGAACGAATAAATTCCATCTTTAACAAATACAAAGATTTATCAGCATCAACCTCTGAGACAGAAACCTCTGAACCAGAAGAACCATTATCAGTATCAGAATGATGATGTTCATTTAAAAATTCATCTGAAAAAAGAGAAGTTTTAAAAGACTTTTATGTAAACTAGAAGGAGAAATAACAGACATAGCCTTCTGAATGGATTTAAAAAATAAAATATCTTATGTTTATCAGGAACACACTGAAAATTAGATGTTGACGGAACAGCAACAGGTAATGTAACAGTACTAAAGGAAATTTTAAGTTTGTCATGACATGCAATACAAACAACAGCTGGAGAAACAGATACCAAAAATTATAGCAGATACACTTAGCTTGGTAGCTCCAGCACCGGGCAGTGATTTTCCTGAAGAATCTTCTGACTCAGTTGCAACGTGGAACATCTTGCAATATGTAATAGAAAAAACAACATATAAAGCAAAATTGATCAAATTCCTTAAATGACAGTTTCAGGAATGGGAAAAAATGCCAAAGAACAAGCTTCTAGCAACCAGAAGCAATGAAAAATGAGACTTAAATAATGTGGAGACAAAAGCGACGCCCATATTTTTTTAGCGCCAAATAAGACGCCCACATTATTTGGCGCCTAAATGCTTTTGGCGCCAAAAATGACGCCACATCCGGAACGCCGACATTTTTGGCGCAAAATAACGTCAAAAAATGACGCAACATCCGGCGACACGTATGACGCCGGAAACGGAAAAGATTTTTTGCGCCAAAAAAGTCCGCGCCAAGAATGACGCAATAAAATGAAGCATTTTCAGCCCCCGCGAGCCTAACAGCCCACAGGGAAAAAAGAGTCAAATTTTTGAAGGTAAGAAAAAATGATTAATTCAAATGCATTATCCCAAATATGAAACTGACTGTCTGAAAAATAAGGAATGTTGAACATTCTGAGTCAAGGCAAATAAATGTTTGAATACATATATTTAGAACTTTATAAACAAAGTGCCCAACCATAGCTTAGAGTGTCACAGAAAATAAGATTTACTTACCCCAGGACACTCATCTACATGTTTGTAGAAAGCCAAACCAGTACTGAAACGAGAATCAGCAGAGGTAATGGTATATAAATAAGAGTATATCGTCGATCTGAAAAGGGAGGTAAGAGATGAATCTCTACGACCGATAACAGAGAACCTATGAAATAGACCCCGTAGAAGGAGATCACTGCATTCAAATAGGCAATACTCTCCTCACATCCCTCTGACATTCACTGCACGCTGAGAGGAAAACCGGGCTCCAACTTGCTGCGGAGCGCATATCAACGTAGAATCTAGCACAAACTTACTTCACCACCTCCATAGGAGGCAAAGTTTGTAAAAACTGAATTGTGGGTGTGGTGAGGGGTGTATTTATAGGCATTTTAAGGTTTGGGAAACTTTGCCCCTCCTGGTAGGAATGTATATCCCATACGTCACTAGCTCATGGACTCTTGCTAATTACATGAAAGAAATAAGATTTACTTACCCCAGGACACTCATCTACATGTTTGTAGAAAGCCAAACCAGTACTGAAACGAAAATCAGCAGAGGTAATGGTATATAAATAAGAGTATATTGTCGATCTGAAAAGGGAGGTAAGAGATGAATCTCTACGACCGATAACAGAGAACCTATGAAATAGACCCCGTAGAAGGAGATCACTGCATTCAAATAGGCAATACTCTCCTCACATCCCTCTGACATTCACTGCACGCTGAGAGGAAAACCGGGCTCCAACTTGCTGCGGAGCGCATATCAACGTAAAATCTAGCACAAACTTACTTCACCACCTCCATAGGAGGCAAAGTTTGTAAAACTGAATTGTGGGTGTGGTGAGGGGTGTATTTATAGGCATTTTGAGGTTTGGGAAACTTTGCCCCTCCTGGTAGGAATGTATATCCCATACGTCCCTAGCTCATGGACTCTTGCTAATTACATGAAAGAAAGTCTGTCGACTTAGAAAATCTGCTTCCCAGTTCTCTACCCCTGGGATGTAGATCGCTGACAGATGACAAGAGTGGGCTTCTGCCCAACTAATTATCTTGGATACTTCTATCATCGCTAAGGAACTCCTTGTTCCCCCCTGATGATTGACATATGTCACAGTCGTTATGTTGTCCGACTGGAATCTGATGAATTTGGCCGAAGCCAACTGAGGCCACGCCTGAAGCGCATTGAATATTGCTCTCAGTTCCAGAATATTGATTGAAAGTAGAGACTCCACCTGAGTCCAAACACCCTGAGCCTTCAGGGAGTTCCAAACTGCACCCCAGCCCAGAAGGCTGGCATCTGTTGTCACTATCACCCACGAGGGTTTGCGGAAACAAGTCCCCTGGGACAGATGATCTGGCGACAACCACCAAAGAAGAGTTTCTGGTCTCTTGATCCAGAATTATCTTTGGAGATAAATCCGCGTAATCCCCATTCCACTGACCGAACATGCACAGTTGCAGTGGTCTGAGATGAAAGCGAGCAAAAGGAACGATGTCCATCGCCGCTACCATTAATCCGATTACCTCCATACACTGAGCCACTGATGGCCGAGGAATGGACAGAAGTGCTCGGCAAGTATTCAAAATCTTCGATTTTCTGACCTCCGTCAGAAATACTTTCATGGCTACCGAGTCTATCAGAGTTCCCAAGAAAGGAACCCTTGTCTGTAGAACAAGTGAACTCTTCTCTATGTTCACCTTCCAGCCGTGAGTTCTCAGAAAAGACAACACTGTGTCCGTGTGAGATTTTGTCAGATGATAAGTTGACGCCTGAATCAGAATATCGTCCAGATAAGGCACCACTGCTATCCCTTGCGGTCTAAGAAACGCCAAAAGAGACCCTAGAACCTTTGTGAAGATTCTGGGTGCTGTGGCCAACCCGAAAGGAAGAGCCACAAACTGATAATGTTTGTCCAAGAAGGCAAACCTTAGAAACCAATGATGATCTTTGTGGATTGGAATATGAAGGTAAGCATCCTTCAAACCCACGGTAGTCATATATTGACCCTCCTAGATCATTGGCAAAATTGTTCGAATTGTCTCCATCTTGAATGATGGTACTCTTAGAAATTTGTTTAGACACTTAAGGTCCAAAATGCGTCTGAACGTTCCCTCTTTTTTGGGGACCACAAATAGGTTTGAGTAAAACCCCTGTCCCTGTTCCAATTTTGGAACAGGACAAATTACTCCCATAGTAAAAAGGTCTTTAACACAGCGTAAGAACGCCTCTCTCTTTATCTGGTTTGCAGATAATTTTGAAAGATGAAATCTCCCTCTAGGGAGAAAATCCTTGAATTCCAATTGATAACCGTGGGTCACTATTTCTAGTGCCCAGGAATCCTGAACATCACTTGCCCTGAGCAAAGAAGGAAAGTCTGCCCCCTACTAGATACGGTCCCGGATCGGGGGCCACCCCTTCATGCTGCTTTGTGGAAGAAGAAGAAGAAGAAGAAGCGGGGGGTCCTCCTTTAAAGTTCCGAAAGGAACGAAAATTATTCTGATTACCCCTCATTTTAACCGACCTATTTTTTTTGCCACTAATTTAGCAATTTGAAAAGCGGCATCAGTAATAAAAGAATTAGCTAGCTTAAGAGCCTAAATTCTATCTAGAATGTCATCTAATGGAGTCTCGACCTTAAGAGACTCTTCTAGAGCCTCAAACCAAAAAGCTGCTGCAGTAGTTACTGGAACAGTGCAAGCCGTAGGTTGTAAAAGAAATCCCTGATTAACAAATAATTTCTTTAGTAGACCCTCTAATTTCTTATCCATAGGATCCTTGAAAGCACAACTATCCTCAATGGGTATAGCAGTACGCTTAGCTAGGGAAGATATAGCTCCCTCTACCTTAGGGACCGCTTGCCATGAGTCCCGAATGGTATCTGATATAGGAAACATTTTCTTAAAATTAGGAGAGGGAGAAAAACGGTATACCTGGTCTATCCCATTCCTTACTAATAATTTCCGAAATTCTCTTAGCAACCAGAAAAACATCAGTGTAAGTAATTTCCAAATAATTAACCATTTTACACAATTTCTCTGGAGGAATCACAATAGGATCACAATCATCCAGAGTCGCTAAAACCTCCCTAAGCAACAGGCAGAGGTGTTCAAGCTTAAATTTAAATGACATAGCATCCAAATCTGTCTGAGGCAAAACATTGCCTGAATCAGAAATTTCACCCTCAGACAGTAATTCCCTGATCCCCAACTCAGAGCACTGTGAGGGAACATCGGAAATAGCTAATAAAGCATCAGAGTATTCAGTATTTACATTAATACTTGACCTACTGCGTTTACCGTGCAACACTGGTAATTTAGACAATACCTCTGTAAGGGTAGTTGACATAACTGCAGCCATATCCTGCAGAGTAAAGGAATTAGAAGCACTAGAAGTACTAGGCGTCGCTTGTGTGGGCATAAAAGGTTGTGACACTTGGGGAGAATTGGATGGCATATCCTGATTCTCTTCAGACTGAGAATCATCCCTAGGCACACTTACTTTATTTAAAATATGCTTTTTACATTGTAAAGCCCTTTCAGTACAAAAGTTACACAATGTTAGAGTGGGTTGCACAATAGCTTCTAAACACATAGAACAATGAGAAACCTCAATGTCAGACATGTTGAACAGACTATTAATACCACAAAAGTCGTTTAAATACTTATTTATAGCATAAAATAAACATTAGAAAAAATGTGTACTGTGCCTTTAAGAAAAGAAAAAGTGAACAATTTTTCCAAAATGCACAAAAAACGTTAAATTATTCCCAAATTTAAAGGGACACTAACCCCAAATTTTTTCTTTCGTGATTAATTTAGAATATGCAATTTTAAGCAACTTTCTAATTTAACACCCCTCTTATTAAAATAGGTTTTACTGCTTACCCCATTCCCATACAGGGAAATAATGCCAGCCAGTTCTGATACACCAAGTCTCCTCAGAAAAAAAGGCTGCACATACCTTAATGCTGCTTGTAGCAGAAAACACTGAAGATGTCTCATGGTTACCTTCAGAAGTCTTGTGGGAACCAGCGTAGATCTTAGTTACAAATGTTAAGATCATCAAACCTCAGGGCAGAAATCGTCTTCCATTTCCCCCTGAGTAAAATAGTATGCACCGGTACCATACAAAATAAAAAACTTCATGATTGAAGAAACTAAAACTAAAACCTCACTTTACCATGTCTTCCTAGTATAACACAGGCAAAGAGAATGACTGAGGGTGGAAGCGCTATATATACAGCTCTGCTGTGGTGCTCTTTGCCACTTCCTGTTAGCAGGAGGTTAATTTCCCACAAGTAAGGATGAAATCTGTGGACTCGTCATATCTTTGTAAAAGAAAGCATTTTACATTTCTTGCTGTGGATGACAAGTTGGAACACTGTACTACCCAAGGTTTATGATGTTCCTACAGAAAAAACACTACTCTGGGTAATCTTCTGTCACCCTCTTTTCTCCCAAAACTAAATAGACCAGCTAGTTCATGGTTAACACATAGGGGTATAGTATGTATGTAAAGTATGCGGATACGTTTCACCTTCTGATACATTCAAATTGAAAGTTGCCTTAAGTGTACTAAAACATATGTGATTTACGTGTTAAGCTGTATTACATGTCATTTACAGTATGTAGGTCTTACTACTAAAGAGATAAAGGTTCATATTCGTAACCATCTATCAAATATACAGGCTGGTCAGGCTACAACACCCCTTGTACAGCATTTTGCAAAGTGCCACCAAAAAAGCACAAACACTCTAAGGTGGCAAGCTATTGAACATGTCTTATTTCCACCTAGGGGTGGAGATAGGGATAGGCTGCTGCGGAAGAGGGATATTTAAGCTTCAAACCCAGGTACCCACCGGTTTGAACTCTGAGTATGATATCATTAATGCAAGAAAGTATGATCTCATTAACTTTTGGCAATTATGTATTGCCACTGGTTATTATTTTCTCCAGTCTCCAGTCTAATAAGTTTACATACCCTGTAAGAATTTATGACTTATTGGCCATTTTTCAGAGAATATGAATGATAACACAAAAACTGTTTGGCATTATGACAACAGAAACTACCCAGATGACCCCGATAAAAAGTTTACATACCCTGGTGATTTTGGCCTGATAACATGCACACAAGTTGACACAAAGAGGTTTGAATGGCTATTAAAGGTAACCATCCTCACCTGTGATCTGTTTGCTTGTAATTAGTGTGTGTGTATAAAAGGTCAATGAGTTTCTGGAATCCTGACAGACACTTGCATCTTTCATCCAGTGCTGCACTGACGTTTCTGGATTCTGAGTCATGGGGAAAGAAAAAGAATTGTCAAAGGATCTGTGGGAAAAAGGTAGATGAACTGTATAAAACAGGAAAGGGATATAAAAAGATATCCAAGGAATTAAGAATGCAAATCAGCAGTGTTTAAACTCTAATCAAGAAGTGGAAAATGAGGCGTTCTGTTTGATAACATACTGCATTCATCTTGCCATCAATTCTGACCAAATTTCCTGTGCCTTTGTAGCTCACACATCCCCAAAACATCAGAGATCCACCTCCGTGTTTCACAGTAGGAATGGTGTACCTTTCATCATAGGCCTTGTTGACTCCTCTCCAAATGTAGGTTTCTGGTTTTGGCCAAAAAGCTCAATTTTGGTCTCATCACTCCAAATGACTTTGTGCCAGAAGGTTTGAGGCTTCTCTCTGTGCTGTTTGGCGTATTGTAAGCGGGATACTTTGTGGCATTTGCGTAGTAATGGCTTTCTTCTGGCAACTCGACCATGCAGCCCATCTTTTTTCAAGTGCCTCCTTATTGTGCATCTTGAAACAGCCACACCACATGTCCTGTATTTCACCTGAAGTTATTTGTGGCTTTGTCTTTGCATCCCGAACAATTTTCCTAGCAGTTGTGGCTAAAATTTTAGTTGGTCTACCTGACCGTGGTTTAGTTTCAACAGAACCCCTCATTTTCCACTTCTTTATTAGAGTTTGAACACTGCTGATTTGCATTCTCAATTCCTTGGATATCGTTTTATATCCCTTTCCTGTTTTATATAGTTCAACTACCTTTTCCCACAGATCCTTTGACAATTCTTCTGCTTTCCCCATGACTCAGAATCTAGAATCGTCAGTGCAGCACTGGATGAAAGATGCAAGGGTCTGTCAGGAGTCCAGAAACTCATTGACCTTTTATGCGCACATACTAATTACAAGCAAACAGATCACAGGTGAGGATGGTTACCTTTAATAGCCATTCAAACCCCTTTGTGCCAACTTGTGTGCATGTTATCAGGCCAAAATCATCAGGGTATGTAAACTTTTGATCAGGGTCATTTGGGTAGTTTCTGTTGACATTATGATTTAAAACAAGTAAACACAGTTGGTTGATAATAAATGGCTTCAGCCAAACACTAACCATGAGTGAAAGAAAAGATTTTGAGTTAATCATATTCTCTGAAAAATGGCCAAGAAATCATAAATTCTGCCAGGGTATGTAAACTTATGAGCACAAATATATATGTATGTATGTATGTATATATATATATATATATATATATATATATATATATATATATATATATATATATATATATATATATATATATATATATATATATATATATATATATATACATATATATATATATATATATATATATATATATATATATATATATATCAGTGATGTGCAGTCACTAGAGGCAGGTGAGGCAGTGCTTCACCTCTCATATGGGCAAAAATATATTTTTTTTATTGGCTTTAAAAAAAAATTGTAATTTTTTTTTCCCAGCATTTTTTTTTCTCACAGCTATATGTTGTGCAATGAAGAGGCACAAGCAGGTCTGCCCACCATTACACAACATGCTGCGCCATCTACTGGATGCAAGTGGTTAAGATCATTGCATGGCCCATTAACTGCTTATTTGAGGCAGTCCTATTTGGGCTGAACCAATCCAGCGAGAGGCATTAGTAAGTGGAACATAGGGTTGGGGCTGGATGTTAAATCATATAAAACAAAACAAAAACGGAAAAAAACAACTTTCATATATTTTGTTGCTGTCCTGTGAACCTGCTAGCTTTGCTAAAGTGAAAAAGAGAGTTCTGTTCTTCCCCTCTAAGTGCAGTGGAATGTTCCACTGTCACTTCCTGAATCCTTCCAGAGCAGGAGAGAGGCACAGAGAGCAGTGTTTCACCCACATCTTATTAAAGTAAGATTTTACTGATAGGGATTCTGTTAGTGAAAATGATAATTTAATGAATGTGGTTTAGTGTTTTTTTTTACTCTTTTACAGCAGAGTCGTTTTTGTATTTTGTTTACTCAAACTTTACACCCACTAACTTAGCAGCTTGCCTCTGTACTTCACACTAAATTATAGACTAATTTTCTGAACTCTCTGTAGCTCTGCTGTTTTATTACTTTAAAATGCTGTGGTCCCTCTCCCCCCCCCCCCCCTTGTGTGTGTGTGTGTGTGTCTCTCTCTATCTATCCATCTCTCTCCTTATGTGTTGTTCTCCCCCATGGTCTCTTTCTCTCTCTCTGTCTCTCTTCCTCCCCCTCTGACTCTCATCCCTTATGTAATGAAAGAATCTATAAGCATAATTTGCAGCATTAAAGTAAAAAATATGTTTTAAACATATTTTAATGGGCATGGATTTCTAGATCTCATGATCAGAGCAAGCATTGTGTTATCTGGCAAGAGTTTCTGTTACAATCCTTTTAGACTAAAATCAGATGTTTACTAAGTTGACCAGTTTTCCAAGACACCATTTAAAGGGACATGAAACCCATATGAAACCCATATGCAAATTTAAATAACTTTCCAATTTACATCTAATATCTAATTTTCTTCATTATTTTTATGTCCTTTGTTGAAAATCATATCTAAATATGCTCAGTAGCTGCTGATTGGTGGCTGCACATAGATACCTCATGTGATTGGCTCACCCATGTGCATTGCTATTTCTTCAACAAAGGATATCTAAAGAATGAAGGCATATCCTGCCACTGCCTCACCAGCCTCTGACGTCACTGCACGTCACTGATATATATATATATACAATTTGACATATATATGCATATAATTCATCCTTTTCTATTGGTATGTTCGATCTCCTTTTTCCATATGTATATATGTTTATTTTTCATGTTTTATTTTTCATTCTTTTGAAATTTGTAATATTTGCAACAAATGGAGTTTGCGATTATATACATTTTTTTCCATACATTAGTGTATATTACACTTGAGCTTTATATAAATAACTATACATCAGTGTGTATTAGATTTTGTACCCATTCGTATAACAGGCTAAGGAGGGCATAGAGCCTTGATATTATAACTCGATATGAACACACTTGCATCACAAATCCGCCCTTTGTTTTTACCCAATCAGGGTTTATCCTGTTGCTTTTAAAGGTGCACACATGTATTGTCTAATAGCTATGATTAAGGCCCGAGGGCTGAAATATGCTAGCTGACTGTTTTTGCTGATGCTTTCTATGTGCTCCATGCATGGATATCTTTTATCACGTTATTGAATAAAGACTTTTTTGGTTTTAAATTACTGACTGCAATCTGCTGTGAATATATATATATATATATATATATATATATATATATATATATATATATATATATATATATGTATGTATGTATGTATGTATGTATGCATGCGTGTATATACATATTAAGACAAACACATAAATAGAAATATATGTGTACCTTTTAGCCTTCGACAGGCAAATACATTGTCATATACCACATCCCTTTTAACCCTTATCAATATTTTATTAATATTTATATAAAATATTTTATTAAAAAGTGTATATATGAGTGTGATAGCTTATTTTATTGTATTTACGTTGTGTTTGGAGCAACTTTTTTTTTTTTTTTAACCTTACACTTTAGGTCTTCAGGTTCACTTTTCTGTTGAGTGCAAATTTTGATTGTGCTCAAGAGTAACATTTTACATTAAACTTGAAATTTACACGCCAGTTAGTGTAGTCGTTATATTGCTTATTGTCTACCATGATAAAAAAATAACTTGCCACTTGTAAATCTAGCCCATAGTGGGATATGTGACCAATTATTTGAAAGCACCAATCACCCTAGAGGAAGAAAGAAATAGGGAAGGAAGGAAGAACAATGTAATAAAAGAGAAAGGACAGAAAAGAGAAAGGCAGTAACAGTGGACAATCAAAGGGGGCAAATAAAAGGATAATTATCTATAAATATCTACAGTGGACAATGCATTTTACTTAAAGGGACTTAAACTCAACATTTACTCATCAAAAAAATAATAACACTACAACTTACATTTAAATTTTTTCAATTATTATTATTTTTATTTTTTGCTTTTGACAGTTTTTGATGTATGGCAACATTTATTATAAATGTTTGCAAAGGTATTAGTTATCTCAGAGTACCACCTTTTCTTTCATGTAATTAGCAAGAGTCCATGAGCTAGTGACGTATGGGAATATACATTCCTACCAGGAGGGGCAAAGTTTCCGAAACCTCAAAATGCCTATAAATACACCCCTCACCACACCCACAATTCAGTTTTACAAACTTTGCCTCCGATGGAGGTGGTGAAGTAAGTTTGTGCTAGATTCTACGTTGATATGCGCTCCGCAGCAAGTTGGAGCCCGGTTTTCCTCTCAGCGTGCAGTGAATGTCAGAGGGATGTGAGGAGAGTATTGCCTATTTGAATGCAGTGATCTCCTTCTAAGGGGTCTATTTCATAGGTTCTCTGTTATCGGTCGTAGAGATTCATCTCTTACCTCCCTTTTCAGATCGACGATATACTCTTATATATACCATTACCTCTGCTGATTCTCGTTTCAGTACTGGTTTGGCTTTCTACAAACATGTAGATGAGTGTCCTGGGGTAAGTAAATCTTATTTTCTGTGACACTCTAAGCTATGGTTGGGCACTTTGTTTATAAAGTTCTAAATATATGTATTCAAACATTTATTTGCCTTGACTCAGAATGTTCAACTTTCCTTATTTTTCAGACAGTCAGTTTCATATTTGGGATAATGCATTTGATTTAATCATTTTTTCTTACCTTCAAAAATTTGACTTTTTTCCCTGTGGGCTGTTAGGCTCGCGGGGGCTAAAAATGCTTCATTTTATTGCGTCATTCTTGGCGCAGACTTTTTTGGCGCAAAAATTCTTTTCCGTTTCCGGCGTCATACGTGTCGCCGGAAGTTGTGTAATTTTTTGACGTTATTTTGCGCCAAAAATGTCGGCGTTCCGGATGTGGCGTCATTTTTGGCGCCAAAAAGCATTTAGGCGCCAAATAATGTGGGCGTCTTATTTGGCGCTAAAAAATATGGGCGTCGCTTTTGTCTCCACATTATTTAAGTCTCATTTTTCATTGCTTCTGGTTGCTAGAAGCTTGTTCTTTGGCATTTTTTCCCATTCCTGAAACTGTCATTTAAGGAATTTGATCAATTTTGCTTTATATGTTGTTGTTTTTTCTCTTACATATTGCAAGATGTCTCACGTTGCATCTGAGTCAGAAGATACTACAGGAAAATCGCTGTCTAGTGCTGGATCTACCAAAGCTAAGTGTATCTGCTGTAAACTTTTGGTAGCTATTCCTCCAGCTGTTGTTTGTATTGATTGTCATGACAAACTTGTTAATGCAGATAATATTTCCTTTAGTAAAGTACCATTGCCTGTTGCAGTTCCTTCAACATCTAAGGTGCAGAATGTTCCTGATGACATAAAAGATTTTGTTTCTGAATCCATAAAGAAGGCTATGTCTGTTATTTCTCCTTCTAGTAAACGTAAAAAATCTTTTAAAACTTCTCTCCCTACAGATGAATTTTTAAATGAACATCATCATTCTGATTCTGATGACTCTTCTGGTTCAGAGGATTCTGTCTCAGAGGTTGATGCTGATAAATCTTCATATTTATTTAAAATGGAATTTATTCGTTCTTTACTTAAAGAAGTTCTAATTGCTTTAGAAATAGAGGATTCTGGTCCTCTTGATACTAATTCTAAACGTTTGGATAAGGTATTTAAATCTCCTGCGGTTATTCCAGAAGTTTTTCCTGTTCCTAATGCTATTTCTGCAGTAATTTCCAAAGAATGGGATAAATTGGGTAATTCATTTACTCCTTCTAAACGTTTTAAGCAATTATATCCTGTGCCGTCTGACAGATTAGAATTTTGGGACAAAATCCCTAAAGTTGATGGGGCTATTTCTACCCTTGCTAAACGTACTACTATTCCTACGTCAGATGGTACTTCGTTTAAGGATCCTTTAGATAGGAAAATTGAATCCTTTCTAAGAAAAGCTTATCTGTGTTCAGGTAATCTTCTTAGACCTGCTATATCTTTGGCTGATGTTGCTGCAGCTTCAACTTTTTGGCTAGAAACCTTAGCGCAACAAGTAACACATCATGATTCTCATGATATTATTATTCTTCTTCAGCATGCTAATAATTTTATCTGTGATGCCATCTTTGACATTATCAGGGTTGATGTCAGGTTTATGTCTCTAGCTATTTTAGCTAGAAGAGCTTTATGGCTTAAGACTTGGAATGCTGATATGGCTTCTAAATCAACTCTACTTTCCATTTCTTTCCAGGGTAACAAATTATTTGGTTCTCAGTTGGATTCTATTATTTCAACTGTTACTGGTGGGAAAGGAACTTTTTTACCACAGGATAAAAAATCTAAGGGTAAAAACAGAGCTAATAATCATTTTCGTTCCTTTCGTTTCAACAAAGAACAAAAACCTGATCCTTCATCCTCAGGAGCAGTTTCAGTTTGGAAACCATCTCCAATCTGGAATAAATCCAAGCCAGCCAGAAAGGCAAAGCCTGCTTCTAAGTCCACATGAAGGTGCGGCCCTCATTCCAGCTCAGCTGGTAGGGGGCAGGTTACGTTTTTTCAAAGAAATTTGGATCACATCTGTTCACAATCTTTGGATTCAGAACATTGTTTCAGAAGGGTACATAATTGGTTTCAAGATGAGACCTCCTGCAAAGAGATTTTTTCTTTCCCGTGTCCCAGTAAATCCAGTAAAAGCTCAAGCATTTCTGAATTGTGTTTCAGATCTAGAGTTGACTGGAGTAATTATGCCAGTTCCAGCTCAGGAACAGGGGTTGGGGTTTTATTCAAATCTCTTCATTGTACCAAAGAAGGAGAATTCCTTCAGACCAGTTCTGGATCTAAAAATATTGAATCGTTATGTAAGGATACCAACGTTCAAGATGGTAACTGTAAGGACTATCTTGCCTTTTGTTCAGCAAGGGAATTATATGTCCACAATAGATTTACAGGATGCATATCTGCATATTCCGATTCATCCGGATCATTATCGGTTCCTGAGATTCTCTTTTCTGGACAAGCATTACCAGTTTGTGGCTCTGCCGTTTGGCCTTGCTACAGCTCCAAGAATTTTTACAAAGGTTCTCGGTGCCCTTCTGTCTGTAATCAGAGAACAGGGTATTGTGGTATGTCCTTATTTGGACGATATCTTGGTACTTGCTCAGTCTTTACATTTAGCAGAATTTCATACGAATCGACTTGTGTTGTTTCTTCAAGATCATGGTTGGAGGATCAATTTACCAAAAAGTTCATTGATTCCTCAGACAAGGGTAACCTTTCTGGGTTTCCAAATAGATTCAGTGTCCAGGACTCTGTCTTTAACAGACAAGAGGCGTCTAAAACTGATGGCAGCTTGTCGAAACCTTCAGTCATAATCATTCCCTTCGGTAGCCTTATGCATGGAAATTCTAGGTCTTATGACTGCTGCATCGGACGCGATCCCCTTTGCTCGTTTTCACATGCGACCTCTTCAGCTTTGTATGCTGAATCAATGGTGCAAGGATTACACAAAGATATCTCAATATCTTTAAAACCGATTGTTCGACACTCTCTAACGTGGTGGACAGATCACCATCGTTTAATTCAGGGGGCTTCTTTTGTGCTTCCGACCTGGACTGTAATTTCAACAGATGCAAGTCTCACAGGTTGGGGAGCTGTGTGGGGATCTCTGACGGCACAAGGAGTTTGGGAATCTCAGGAGGTGAGATTACCGATCAATATTTTGGAACTCCGTGCAATTTTCAGAGCTCTTCAGTTTTGGCCTCTTCTGAAGAGAGAATCGTTCATTTGTTTTCAGACGGACAATGTCACAACTGTGGCATACATCAATCATCAAGGAGGAACTCACAGTCCTCTGGCTATGAAAGAAGTATCTCGAATTTTGGTTTGGGCGGAATCCAGCTCCTGTCTAATCTCTGCGGTTCATATCCCAGGTGTAGACAATTGGGAAGCGGATTATCTCAGTCGCCAAACGTTGCATCCGGGCGAATGGTCTCTTCACCCAGAGGTATTTCTTCAGATCGTTCAAATGTGGGAACTTCCAGAAATAGATTTGATGGCGTCCCATCTAAACAAGAAACTTCCCAGGTATCTGTCCAGATCCCGGGATCCTCAGGCGGAGGCAGTGGATGCATTATCACTTCCTTGGAAGTATCATCCTGCCTATATCTTTCCGCCTCTAGTTCTTCTTCCAAGAGTAATCTCCAAGATTCTGAAGGAATGCTCGTTTGTTTTGCTGGTAGCTCCGGCATGGCCTCACAGGTTTTGGTATGCGGATCTTGTCCGGATGGCCTCTTGCCAACCGTGGACTCTTCCGTTAAGACCAGACCTTCTGTCACAAGGTCCTTTTTTCCATCAGGATCTGAAATCCTTAAATTTAAAGGTATGGAGATTGAACGCTTGATTCTTCGTCAAAGAGGTTTCTCTGACGCTGTGATTAATACTATGTTACAGGCTCGTAAATCTGTATCTAGAGAGATATATTATAGAGTCTGGAAGACTTATATTTCTTGGTGTATTTCTCATCATTTTCTTGGCATTCTTTTAGAATTCCGAGAATTTTACAGTTTCTTCAGGATGGTTTAGATAAAGGTTTGTCCGCAAGTTCCTTGAAAGGACAAATCTCTGCTCTTTCTGTTCTTTTTCACAGAAAGATTGCTATTCTTCCTGATATTCATTGTTTTGTACAAGCTTTGGTTCGTATAAAACCTGTCATTAAGTCAATTTCTCCTCCTTGGAGTTTGAATTTGGTTCTGGGGGCTCTTCAAGCTCCTCCGTTTGAACCTATGCATTCATTGGACATTAAATTACTTTCTTGGAAAGTTTTGTTCCTTTTGGCCATCTCTTCTGCCAGAAGAGTTTCTGAATTATCTGCTCTTTCTTGTGAGTCTGCTTTTCTGATTTTTCTTCAGGATAAGGCGGTGTTGCGAACTTCTTTTGAATTTTTACCTAAAGTTGTGAATTCCAACAACATTAGTAGAGAAATTGTGGTTCCTTCATTATGTCCTAATCCTAAGAATTCTAAGGAGAAATCGCTGCATTCTTTGGATGTTGTTAGAGCTTTGAAATATTATATTGAAGCTACTAAATCTTTCAGAAAGACTTCTAGTCTATTTGTTATCTTTTCCGGTTCTAGAAAAGGCCAGAAAGCTTCTGCCATTTCTTTGGCATCTTGGTTGAAATCTTTAATTCATCTTGCCTATGTTGAGTCGGGTAAAACTCCGCCTCAGAGAATTACAGCTCATTCTACTAGGTCAGTTTCTACTTCCTGGGCGTTTAGGAATGAAGCTTCGGTTGATCAGATTTGCAAAGCAGCAACATGGTCCTCTTTGCATACTTTTACTAAATTCTACCATTTTGATGTATTTTCTTCTTCTGAAGCAGTTTTTGGTAGAAAAGTACTTCAGGCAGCGGTTTCAGTTTGAATCTTCTGCTTATGTTTTTCGTTAAACTTTATTTTGGGTGTGGATTATTTTCAGCAGGAATTGGCTGTCTTTATTTTATCCCTCCCTCTCTAGTGACTCTTGTGTGGAAAGATCCACATCTTGGGTAATCATTATCCCATACGTCACTAGCTCATGGACTCTTGCTAATTACATGAAAGAAAACATAATTTATGTAAGAACTTACCTGATAAATTCATTTCTTTCATATTAGCAAGAGTCCATGAGGCCCGCCCTTTTTTTGGGGTGGTTATGATTTTTTTGTATAAAGCACAATTATTCCAATTCCTTATTTTATATGCTTTCGCACTTTTTTCTTATCACCCCACTTCTTGGCTATTCGTTAAACTGAATTGTGGGTGTGGTGAGGGGTGTATTTATAGGCATTTTGAGGTTTGGGAAACTTTGCCCCTCCTGGTAGGAATGTATATTCCCATACGTCACTAGCTCATGGACTCTTGCTAATATGAAAGAAATGAATTTATCAGGTAAGTTCTTACATAAATTATGTTTTTTATATCTGTCCCTAAATGACCACAGCAAAGGAGACCAGTAACATTAATCCCACCAGGCTTTTCAATGTCTGTTTCCCAAACTTCTTTTGATGGGTTAATACAGGGGTCAGCAACCTTCGGCTCCCAGATGTTTTGTAACTACATTTCCCACGATGCTCAGATAGCCTAAAGAGTGTCTCAGCATCGTGGGAAATGTAGTTCAAAAATATCTGGGAGACGAAGGTTGCTGACCCCTGGGTTAATATATGACACATTCCCTGGTGGGATAAATTTACTGTAAAATATTTTGAAACACAAAATAACTAAAGCAGATATCCACTTGTGTGATATAAATACCGTATTGTCCCGAGTATAGGCAGCACTTTTTTCCCCTAGTGCCTTTAAACTAGGAGAGCAGCCTAAAATCAGGATGTTGCACAAAACACAATAAAAATACTAGTATATGTTAAAAACGTTAAGTACCTTGAACGGTCAAGGTTGGGGTTGGGTGGGAGCACTATTCTTGTTACAGGGAGGGGTTCAGGCACACACCAGGCTTTCTTGAGACTCCGCCGGCCACCACCGACAACCGAAGCCCCTGCAGGGATGATGACCATGACCCCCCCACTCAAAAAACACCAACTGGACTCAAGAGCCATGAGTTCAACCAGGAGAGCAAGAGCCCAAAACAGCCAGCCAGCACACCACTGCAGGAGAAGCCAACAAGTTACTATGTCCCTCTGAGCCATCCATAGTTCCCCATGCTGACTTGGGAGCATTATGTCCTTGTGAGGCATCCTTAGCTCTGCATGCTGACTTGGGAGCAGAGGGCTATGTTTGCTTTTATTATCTCGGGAGGATATATGGTATACAGGTATTTCCAGCAGTCGACATTGGTTCAGTTGATTCTAGGAGTCTTAGGTTTTTATAAAGATTTTTGTATTTACGGTATTTACTTGTGAGCAGTTCACTGTGTGGGACTGAATAAATTTACAGTATTTGTATCCTCTACACTGTGCTTCTCTCCTCAGTTTGTTTTTGGAGAAGCCCACTGCCCAAGATTTGAGGAGTTTAGGATGGGAGTGGGAGGGGCTTAAGATGAGAGCTGGTTATCAGCTGTGACACAGTGAGAGAAGTAGTAAGGAGGGGGTTGTGTGATGAAGAAAGGGCCTGAGTGGAGGTAGTTACGGTAATAGGGTGAGTAGTGGGCACTGTGTGAGGGAAGGAGGCTGAGTGGTTTAAGAGGAGGCAGCCTGTGAAGGTTATAATAAGGGGTCTGTGTGTGTGAAAGGGGAGGGTAAGGAGACTGATATCTGTCACAAAGGGAGGGAGGCCAAGACATTAAGGAAGGATCAGTGTGTGAGGGAGATAGGTGGTCGAGAGGGTGATGAGGGCTGAGTGGAGGTAGTTACCGGTAATAGGGTGTGCAGTGGGCAGCCTGTGATGGTTATGAGGGTGAGGAGGGCTGAGGGGAAGTTGTTAATAGGGTGAGTAGTGAAGGAAGAAGGCAGAGGGGGTTAAGAGGTGGCAATCTGTGAGGGTTATGTAGAGGCTGTGTGTGTGAGGGAGCAGGGTAAGGAGACTTATTTATCAGGGAGGGAGGAAGGATAAGGGATTAAGGAGGGGTCTGTGTGTGTGGGAGATAGGGGGCTGAGAGGGTGAGGAGGGCTAAGGTGAGGTTGTTAATAGG
Source organism: Bombina bombina (assembly GCF_027579735.1). Classification (NCBI taxonomy): domain Eukaryota; kingdom Metazoa; phylum Chordata; class Amphibia; order Anura; family Bombinatoridae; genus Bombina; species Bombina bombina. The sequence goes on from NC_069502.1 coordinate 508,308,942, forward strand.
GTGTGTAGTATGCACTGTGTGAGGGAAGGCTGAGGGGGTTAAGAGGAGGCAGTCTGTGAGGGTTAAAAGAGGGCTGTGTGTATGTGATGGGGCAGGGTAGGAGCACTGTTAGCTGTCAAAGAGATTAAGGAGGGGTCTGTGTGTGGAGGAGATAGGGGGCTGAAGAGGGGGGGGGGGCTGTGTGTGAGAAGAAGATTAGAGAAGGCTGAGAGTGTAAGGAGAGATTGTTTGTGAGGGAGGGGGTGTATGAGGGAGAGGGGGCTGAACGTGTGAGGGGGTGGTTGAGGGAAAGGTAGGCTTAGAGAATAAGGAGGTGTCTAAGAGGGTAAGGAGGTGCTGTGTAAAGGAGAGAGGGTTAAGAGGGTGAGGGGGCTGAAAGTTAAGGATGAGGTTGTTTGTTTGTTTTTTTGTACAGGAGCTAACATAAAATACCAATACGGCTGATCATGTGGAGATTCAAAATTAGACCAGCCAAGGGAAAAGGTGAAGTTACGATTAAAACTTTTAGATAAAAGTCTTACAATACGCTGAACAAACAAGCAATAGGGAAGCTGCCAGAAAATATGACATAGATGAGAAAAAATGTAAGTAGATGGAAGCTGATGCAGAAGAAACTAGAAATCTCAGTTTCTACAAGGAAATTGTTCAGAGGGCCTAAGAAAGGCAGGCATTGTGAAGTTGATGCAGCAGTGCTTCTCTTCATTCAAGAGCAAAGAAAAAATGAAATTTATGCTTATCTGATAAATGTGTTTCTTTCTTGACACGGTGAGTCCACAGATCATCATAATTACTATTGGGAATATCTCTCCTGGCCTGCAGGAGGAGGCAAAGAGCACCACAGCAAAAGCTGTTAAATATCACACCCCTTACCCACAACCCCCAGTCATTTGACCAAAGGGAAAAGAGAAAGGAAGTAATATAAGGAGCAGAGGTGCCTGAGGTTTATGAAAAAAAATAAACTGAATACAGGGTGGGCCGTGGACTCACTGTGTCAAGACAGAAACAAATTTATAAGGTAAGCATAAATTTCATTTTCTTTCTAATGACACAGTGAGTCCACGGATCATCATAATTACTATTGGGAATCAATACCCAAGCTAGAGGACACGGATGATAAGGGAGGGACAAGACAGAAAGTCTAAACAGAAGGCACCACTGATTGAAGAACCTTTCTCCCAAAAACAGCCTCAGCAGCAGCAAAAGTATCAAATTTGTAAAATTTAGAAAAAGTATATAAAGATGACCAAGTGGTAGCCTTTTAAAAGCCCAAGAAGAAGAAAGAGCCCTCGTGGAATGAGCCGTGAGCTTCTCAGGAGGCTGCTGACCAGCAATCTCATATGCCAAGCGAATAACACTCCTCAACCAACAAGAAAGAGAAGTAACCGTAGCTTTCTGAACCTTATGTTTCCCAGAAAAACAACAAATAAAGAAGAAGACTGGCGAAAATCCATAGTCGCCTGCAAATAATATTTCAATTCCTGAACAACATCCAGATTGTGCAACACACGTTCCGTATGAGGAGGAGGATTAGGACACAAAGAAGGAACAACAATTTCCTGATTAATATTCTTTTTTTTTTTTTTTTTTTTTATTGTACAAAATAATGATTAATATTCTTATCAGAAACAAACTATTATAATACCTAATTCTAAAAATAATAAGAGCAATGGAATACTGAAAGTGTTACAACTATAGGATAGTATATACTAACATCATATGTGTTATCTTAAAATGCCGCAGTATCTATGACCTCATTTAGGCCATCGGGATATAATGACCCAAACATATATCCAGTAAGTTTCTTGCTGGCGGAGCCTGGACATTCTATTTTGTGAATTAATAAAAGGAATGCTTTCAAATGGTGTAATTTTCATTACACATTTATTAGTGCCATGTACTGAAGTGTGGTGTGTGCTATATTTGGCCAAACCTCTCAGAATACATCTCAGTTGTGCTGACCATCATGGCCGGCTTCGATTGTGACATACTCACATTATGCCGACTATCATACATTGTAATACACATATCTCTAATCTAGTATTTAGTGATCATTTAATTTATAGGGCATATTGCTTAATATTTTCAAATTCAAATATTTATAAAGTAGTCTCACTCCGTAGTACATTCATTCACTTCTCATTGTTTTTTAATGTCTGTAAAGGAGTCAAATCTCGTAGTACACTTATTTACATATCGCTGCACTTAACATCTTTTTCACATATACATTTTCATACATTGTATATCACTCATATCACTTGATAGAGAGTTTTCATTGGCTCTAACTTTCACACCCCTTTTTCTCGATTGATATGTACACACTTTCTTTTATCTACAGCGATAAGCCACACATAGCTTGACCTTTTGCATTATTTATATTGTCTGTTTATTTGTTACATTTAGCGATGCTGTCATTTATACCTGTAATGTAATTATTTTGCTGAATTATATATGTTTTTATTTTTTGATACAGGGATATAATTCATGTACAGTGTTTTTGTTAAATTTTTAACATTGTTGCTAGCTTAAATTATGCCAACTTTTGTATCTATTTATGAGAACCAATTATACATCACCTGAATCAGAGGGAGTTTCTCTGTTATCCATTGGTCTGAAGTTGTTTAAAAGGAGACTCCTGTTTGTCATCAGTATTACTAGTCGAAGGAAACAGCGTGGCTAACACTGAGAAACACGTACCGTGTTTTACTGTTTTTATTTGCAAACATTTTTTATTGTAAGTTACTATTTCTATTTAGTATCATATAAAGCTTTTTATTTTTTACACCTGGAGTCTCCTGTTCTTTTATGGCTGTTTGTATCTATGACCAGAGGCTACATCGGATTCACACACATACATCTTTTACATCTATATGTGCACTGGGTCACTGAAATATACCCAGTAAGCGAAACTTGTACTATCGTGTGCGCTTCACATTGTGAGTACCCATTTACTTGGGATCTGCTTACGGGGTTCATATACCTGATATGCATGAATTATCAAATTAGGTACCATTTAAACTGCAATTCTATGTATGTAGTTTATCTCCTGACCTGTAGGGGGTGCTAGATTCAATATTTAGGGAAAACTAAGAGGATGCTCAGAGATAGAGCCCTTGAACACATCAGGGATATTGATAATCCCAATGTCTTCACATCAGTAGCTAAGCATTTCAAAAATATGCATGCAGCAGACTCATGACTCATCACTGGCATCTTTTAAAGCGATAGACCATATCCGCCGACACAAGAGAGTTGGTGACAGGGAATACAAACTGTGTTATAAGGAAGCGCAGTAGATATTTACTTTGCGCACCAGACACCCCTTTGGAATAAATATGGAGGCTGATGTTAATTTGTTTATTTAATGTGTATATCCTTACATTTTATGTATCTGTATATTCTCTTTGCCTGCCAAAACTAACATAATATTGTTGTGTGTGGCTGTATATTAAGCTTAAACTTCTTTAACCTTTATTTTTTGATCATCTTTATATCATTATTTAAATTGGCCTATTTTTATGACATAATAGCGTGTAAAAAACTAATATAGACAGGAAGGGGTTAAATATCACGTGTGTTTAATTCAATTGAAGTATGCTCCTTTAAAAGGTGAGTCCAGTATGTGTAGTCTATAGCAGTGAACAAGTGTGGAGGCCCCACACAAAACATGTCTGCCGTTCTCTGCACTACTGGACACTCTTTCCTGATTGTGTGAGCTGTGTGCTCACGTCTTGTTTTTATGCTACATTTGCCTCAAATAAATAATTTTCAATTTTATATTGGAGTCCTTGTTTTTGCATGAAGAGGAGTTGCTAGGGACACTTTTCCTTACATATACCTGACTGCTCTGCATTAGGAGTCACCCTGTTTTCTTTTCATTTTACAATTGTGAACCTCTGCCCACTGAATAATCCTGGCTACTTCCTTCATCTCCAAAGAACTCTGAGTTCCCCCTTGATGATTAATGTAAGCCACGGACGTTATATTGTCCGACTGAAATCTGATAAACTTGGTTGAAGCCAAATGAGGCCAGGCTAGGAGAGCATTGACGATTGCCCTCAACTCTAAAACATTTATAGGAAGAACCGATTCCTCCCGGTTCCACAGATCCTGAGACTTTAGAGAACCCCAAACAGCTCCCTACCCAGCAGACTGTCATCCATGGTCACAATCACCCAGGTAAGCCTGCAAAAACAGGTTCCCTGGGAGAGACGGTCCTGAGAAAACCACCACGGAAGATAATCTCTTGCAGCCTGATCTAGAACAATCTTCGGAGACAGATCTGTATAATCCCTGTTCCACTGTCTCAGCATGCACAACTGCAGAGGTCTGAGATGAAACCGAGCAAACGGAATGTTGTCCATGACCGAAAACCATCAGACCAATCACCTCCATACACTGGTCCACCGACGGACAAGGAGATGACTGAAGAGCCAGACAGGAATTCAACAATTTTGACTTCCTTACCTCTGTCAAATATATCTTCATTTCCAGAGAATATATAGTGGTTCCCAAGAATACCACTCTTTTAGCCGTAATCTTTTTCCTAAATTCCTTCCAACCTTGGAAGCGCAGAAAAGACAACAACTCCTCCGTGTGGGAGTTTGTTAGTTGAAAAGATGGAGCCTGAACTAGAATGTTGTCCAAGTAAGGAGCTACTGCAACACCCTGCAGTCTGTGAATTGCCAATAACGAACCCAAGACCTTTGAAAACACCCTGGGAGCTGTTGCAATACCAAAAGGAAGAGCCACAAACTGAAAATGCTTGTCTAGGAATGCAAAGCGCAGAAACTTGCAATGATCCTTGTGGGTGGGAATATGCAGATATGCATCCTTCAGATTTACTGTAGTCATGAACTAACCCTCTTGAACCAGAGGAAGAATATACCGAATAGTTTCCACACTTGAGATCCAGGATGGGTCTGAAAGTTCCCTCCTTTTTGGGAACAATAAACAGATTGGAATAAAACCCTAGTCCCTGCTCCTGAACTGGAACAGGAACAGGAACAATCACTCCCATGTCGGAAAGATCCTAACAACCACCTAAGAATTAACCTTTTTTTTTTATGATTTACAGATAACCTTGACAGATTAAACCTGCCCCTGGGAGGAAGAGTTTTGAACTCCAGCTTGTATCCCTGGGACACAATATCTACCACCCAGTGATCTGGAACATCCCTTACCCAGGCTTGAGCGAACAAAGATACCCAGCCCCCACACGATCCATTCCTGGATTGGGTAGCAGGCTTCTTCGATTGCTTTCCCTTGCTCAAGGACTGATTGGACTTTCAAGAGGGCTTGGACTGATCCTGCTTGGAGGAGGAGGAGGAGGAAGACTTACCAGAGAAGTTACAAAAGGAACAAAAATTACTTTGACGACCCTTCTGTTTATTTTTCCTATCCTGAGGAAGAGAATGACCCTTCCCTCCAGTGATATCAAAAATAATCTCAGCTAAACCAGGCCCAAACAAGGTCTTCCCCTTGTAAGGAAAGGATAAAAGCTTAGCTTTAGAGGATACATCCGCAGACCAAGACTTTAACCATAAAGTCCTTAGCGCCAAAACAGCAAAGCCGGAAATCTTTGCTCCTAACTTGATGAGCTGTAAAGAAGCATCTGCGGGGACTTCCGGTGGGCGGGCACGGCGAGAGGACGCAGGTTTGCTGAGCTCCGTATCTCCAAGCTCGCGGACCTGTGTTTTTTAGCCACCCAAAGTGCCAATAAGCTGCAATCCTTGGCAGGACATTCATCGGATACCTGCCCGGACAAGATAAAGTGAGGGGCGCCTTCAATCCGCTCCCCCGCCGGCAGCCGTACAGACAAAGAGCGGACACACGATCGCGGCGGCGATCAGAAAAGCCAGATCTCCCATACCACCGAAAAGGAGTAGGTGAGAAGCCAAATAGGCTGGGGGTTAGCAGAAGAGGGTTTAATCCCAGTCTCTTGAAAAGCAGAAACAGACAAGGTAATCTGCCCCAACACCCAGAGCACCACGCATCAAACTAACGGCGGCCATCTTGGATTTCGGCCAGTCTATAATAGTGCTAAGTAACAACACTCACCGGCAAAAGTGAACTGCTTTATATTTGGGGGCCCAATAGCCTTATTATCTCCCCTCAAGTTTATCACACTGTTCCTGCCCCTTGCAGGGGAACCTGCCCACCACTGAGAAGCCGCCAGCAAAGAGCCCAAGAGGGCTGTCAGCGGTACACAGATAGATCCCACGTGGGGAAGAGATGAATCTGTAACACAGCAGTGCCAGACTCGTAGGCGAGGCGGACAATTAAGGAAAAACCCACCTTACCATAAGACGGATTACCAACAGCTCAGTTGTTAAATTTACTTAAGGGGCCACAATAAACATGGCACACTAAACCGGAGCCACTGTACCCCCCCTCCCCAACCACGAACCTCCAGACACAGAAGAGGAACTGAATCTCCTAGTCCTATGGGAAAAGTTTAATCCCCCTACTAAGTTACATCTACAGCACAACCTTTACTGGGATTTGCCTGTATGCAAAAATACTATACCCCATATACTAAAAAGACTGACAACATGGCAGGTAGACAGAAGCAAACAGAGAGACGCCAGAGAACCCAAACTGACAACCAAGACCTGACTCAGTCAATGCTAGAAACATCCATTACCTCGACACAAGATACACACCCTATTGTATCGCAATTATCTGCGCTCTTCTTGCCTAAAATAGAACAGTTGCAAACAGGAATGGACAGCCTATCCACAGACCTCAGAGCCTTCTCCACACGCCTAACGGCCGTGGAACAGAAAACAGCAGAGGGAGAAGAAAGACACAGGGACACAACTTCCTCCATTACTACTCTCCAAAGGCAAAACAAATTGCTACAGGCCAAAGTAGAGGACTTGGAGAACCGTTCAAGACGGAACAATTTAAGAATAGTTGGAGTGCCAGAATCTGTCCCCTCGGGAGACCTAATGAACTTTGTAGAGACTATTCTCCCAGGCATACTCAAACTCCCACCTACAAGTATACCTTGCATAGCAGAAAGAGCTCACAGAGTGGGAACTTCCCAGCAAGATGGTGCACCTAGACAGATAATGGTACGCTACCTAAATTTCAAAGATAAAACGCTAATACTCAGAGCGTACAGACAAAAGACACCTATTGATTTCGAAGGGAGGAAAATTTTTATCTTCCAGGATTATTCCGCTGATGTCTCAAAAAAAAGGAGAGAATTCACGCCTTACTGCAGAGACCTTATAGCTCAAGGTGAATCCATAGCACTTCTCTACCCAGCCAGATTGCGACTTCAGACGCCACAAGGCCCAAAGATATTTGATTCTCCAAAACACCTTCAACTGTTCCTAGATCAAATCAAGAGACGCGCAGACAGGCCAAGGCAGGCCCAGCAAGAAGAAGAAGAAAACACATGAAGTAGGAGAGGACCAAGCAAGATTCAAAATCCTCAACTCAGGACTTTTTAACCTATCAGGACTCACTGGAGGGACATAATGCACAGAAATTGGTGCAACAAACTGCAAATATATCCTTTTCAAAGTGGGAGGGGGGGGGGGCTTTTGGGATTTTGTAAAATTTGACAGTTGAATAGTTTACAAGTTTAGTTACTGTTTTGAAATTTAAACAAGTCAGGAATTGCTGATACATATTGCTAACTGTAAACAGCAGGAAATAACACCTATCTGTATTTGTATTTATTGTGCAAATTTATAACTTAGAACTTATTGTTTACCTCTGCAGAGAGCTGATCAACAGTACTGCTGCCTTAAAACACTCGCATAATCATACCCGCTCTCCCCTGGGCAGTTGGCGGTAAGTAAAAAAAAAAAAAAAAAAAAAAGACAGACTTACTCCATTTTTTCTCCTACCACTTTCTCACATTCCCACTGCACACACCCCTTCTAGTTTCCCCATGAAATTAGTTTCCTGGAACGTGGGGGGCATCACGTCCCCCATCAAAAGAAAAACCATTTTAAAACATTTAAGAAACCAACATGCAGACATAGCAATCTTGGAAGAAACCCATTTAACCAACGCAGAACATCAGAAACAAAGACAGGGATGGGTGGGTGAGGTTATCCACACTACGTATGAAAGGAAAAGAGCTAGAGGAGTAGCTGTCCTCTTTAGGAAAAATCTAGATTACACTATAGTTAAACAACTGACAGACCCCGAGGGTAGATACGTGTTAATAAAACTCAAACTCAATCATAAACACATTATTATAGGAGGAGTCTACGGCCCACACACTGAAAAAAAGGACTTCTGGGGAAATTTCAGCACTCTCACAACAAAATTTGCGGACTCCCCGATAATTCTAGGGGGAGACTATAATATAGCCCCCCAAACCCCAGCAGACAGATTCAGAGATCCAAACTCTGCAACAAGACATAACACGACCTATAGAAACGCAAAGAGAGATTCCCTGATCCTGTCCAAATTCAAACACTCTTTAGCACTGACTGACATATGGCGAGATCAACACCCAGAAGAAAAAAATTACACTTGTACCACCACAGCCAAAGACACTCTTTCCAGAATAGATCTATTCCTCACAACACACACCCTGGGACACCAGATCACCAACACCTCCATAGATCCTGCAACCATATCTGACCATGCCCCCATTAGCCTCAAAATCAATCTCATGCCAGCTAGAGAGGGACCCCGTCGGTGGTTCTTTCCCACTTATTTATATGGGGACATAAATTTTAAGAGATATCTAAAGGGAGAGTGGAAAACTTACATGACCCTAAACTCCGAACACCGAAATGACACCCTACTACTCTGGGAGGCGGGAAAAGCGGTGATGAGGGGTCTTATATCCTCTTACATAATCAGAAGGTCCAAACGCCTGAAACAAAAGAGCGAGAACCTACTGAGAAGGGTGATCAGTGCTAGAAATAAATACTTACGAAACCCCAACCTGACGACGAAAAAACAATACACTGATGCAAAAACACTTAGAGACCTATCACTACAACAAAACGCCGTCAGGGAGATGACAGCAACTCAAGCAAATTTTTACAGACACGGAGATAAGACAGGGAAACTCCTGGCCAGACTCACTAAATTTGCTAAGCCCAATAAATATATAGGAGCCATCAAAGTAGGGAATACTACTCACACCACCACAGCGCAGATACAAACCGCCTTCATGAACTATTACAAAACCTTATATAAAGTGGAGGCAGTAGACAGTACACAGAAAACATCCTTTTGGGAAACCATACACAACCCTACCATCTCAGAAGAACATCTAACTCTCCTCAACACACCCATCTCAGAGACAGAAATAGTAAAGACCATAAATACTCTGCCCCTTGACAAAACCCCTGGTCCGGATGGACTACCAGGAGAGTTTTACAAACTAGTGAAGGAGGAGGTGGTGGTAACACTTACCACTCTTTACAATAAAATCATGAAAGGTGAGGAAAAGATCTCTACCCGCTTCACAGAAGCTAACATCTGTGTAATTCCCAAGGAAGGAAGGGACAATTTACTCACCCAATCCTACCGCCCAATATCCCTGTTAAACCAGGACTACAAACTGCTAACCAAGATCCTGGCGGATAGACTCGCAATAACCCTACCCACACTGATACACCGAGACCAGACGGGGTTTGTGAAGGGTAGATCCTCGGTATTAAACATTCGCAAGCTCCAATTTATACTGACACACTTCTGGAATCAGGCTGGAGAAGGGGGGGACTCAGACATAGATGCCTGCGCCCTACTTATAGACGCGGAGAAGGCCTTTGACATGGTCCTTTGGGACCATCTTTTTAACACCTTAGATAAATTCGGTATCAAGGGCCCTTTCGCGTCCACAATCAAATCCCTATACGCGAGTCCACAAGCCTCAGTTTTGATTAATGGCATTCCCTCACCTCCATTCCAATTGGGCAGGGGTGCAAGACAGGGCTGCCCACTGTCACCCCTCCTTTTTGACATTGCCATCGAACCCCTGGCTATCAAGATTAGAGCAGAGTCAGAAGGACTGTGGGTGGGTAAAGTCCAGTGCCATCTGTCCCTCTTTGCAGACGACATGATTCTGTACTTACAAAACCCAAAAACAAACATCCCACACGTCATGCAAATCATACTCCAGTTTAGTCAGATCTCAGGCTACAAGATAAACGCGGACAAGTCAGAGTTAGTCTGGCTACTCCCAAGAGCACCCTGCCCTACCCTACCATATAACTTCAAACAAGTTACCCACTCTTTCAAATACCTGGGAGTCAAGCTATCCCATGACCCCGGAGAGTGGTACCACCTAAATTACCGTCCCCTGATAAAAGACCTCCAAGAGACGTTGCTCAGATGGAGTAGCCTCCCGGTAGCATTATCAGGTAGGATCGCCCTCGTCAAAATGATCATATTCCCGAAACTCTTATACTTATTTCAGATGATACCTCATTACATCCAGAAAGCGGATACACAAACACTAAATAAAGCGATGCTCGCCTTTATATGGGCAGGGAAAAAGCATAAAATAAACTCATCTAGACTGACGGCAGAGATCAATTCAGGGGGCTTAGCTGTCCCCAACCTCGAGGCATACTGTGAGGCAGCCCAGGTCAAATATGTACTGGACTGGTTGACAGAAAAAGGACACTTCACACTGCCAGATCTTGAAAAGCAAGCCACGGCTCCATGGTCCCTACAGGCGCTCCCACATATGGCACCGTCAAGCACACTCAAGCTAACCAGAAATTACCCACTAATATCTCAGCCCCTCTCTACTTGGTGGAGACTATGCAAGAGATCCCGATTCGACCCTACCTATACAAAATATCTCCCTCTGAGAGGTAACCCAGGATTTCCCGCAGGGATTGATTCCCCAGTGTTTTCCACATGGGAGACTAAGGGGTTGACTGCTGTGTCTCAACTGATAAATGAGTTGGACATGAAGGTCAAACCCTTTCAGGAACTACAAACCCAATTCAATCTACCCCACACACACCATTTCGCATACCTACAAGCAAGACACTACATCCAAGACTTACTAGGACACATAGAACTTACTGACCAAAACTCTGACGTCAACAGACTGCTACATATGACAATGCAGGGTAACACGTCTATCTCCCCAACTTACAGACTGCATATGAAGCAGACGAATGTAGCCACGATCACGCATATCAGTGACACATGGACACGCACCCTAAACACTGAAATCACACCAGACGTAATACAGCGCAGCATACAAAATACAAGAGGAGCAACTTTATCAGCAACTACTAGAGAATCACACACCAGACTGTTGCAAGCAGCATACATACCACCTAAGACATTCAAAAAATGGAGGCCAGAAACAGAAGGTCACTGTAAGAAATGCAAAGCAGCAGAGGCGGACCTGCCCCACTTGCTGTGGCTATGCCCTAGGATACGGAAATTTTGGGGCATGACAGCATATTGGATAAAATCCACGTTCCACACTGAACTGACAGTATCCCCTAGACTGATAGTGTTCTTGGAGATCCCGACCTCTACACCTAACTCCCTTAAAAAAATGATCACTAACATCATCTTACAAGCTAGGAAACTTATATTCAAAAATTGGTTGAGTCTGAGGTCACCCACACTATCACAACTCAAAACAAACATCCAGAAACAGCTTACATATGAAGCGGCAGACGCCCTGAGAGATGTACAATTGAGAACCAGACCTTTTCTGAAAAAATAGGAGCCCTACATACACACTCTACATACCACTGTGCAAACACAGCTTTTATTCCCCCTTAGAAACACTGAGATCCTATTAGAACAACACCTGAGAGGTAAATGGGGTTTTCTGTATGAAGAGAAACATGAAACATGAAAGATGAGTTAGTAGACATCTGCCTACACAATGCGAAGTCTGTCTTTCTGCTACTGCCCAGGGGAGAACAAAAGACCTAATGATGAGTAACGGTCAAGATCCAAACAGATCAGTGTAGAGAGAAGATCGAATTCAACTCTGATTGTTACCGTTAAGATGATTATTATTTGTATCAAGTTAATATTGATCGTTGTACTGTTGGGAGGAATTGGGGGGGGATGAGGGAGGGATGGGAGGAAACTAAGAGAAGGAAAAGGAAAAGAGGGATTTATCATGGACTATTGCTGCAAAAAGAACAACTCTTGGGACACAGTTCATAGAACTTCCTTTTTGCCTTAAGAGAAAAACTTGGAAACACCTGCTGAGAGACTCTATGTAAAATTACCACTCGTAACAAGATAGACCTAGTTTTGCAGTGTAAACACTTAATTGTAACATGTTTTTGTTTGCCATTGATCTGTGACCCATGAGAGAGACATCTCCACATGGTAACCCTTGCTATGATAAATAAAAGTTTAAAAAAAAAAAAAAAGAAGCATCTGCAATAAAATAATTAGCCAATTTTAAAGCCTTAATTCTATCCTGAATTTTCTCCAGAGGAGATTCCTGTTGAATAGAATCCGACAATGCATCAAACCAATATGCAGCCGCACTGGTAAGTGTCGCAATACACGCAGCAGGCTGCCATTTGAACCCCATGGTGAACATACATCCTTTTAAGTAAAGCTTCTAACTTCTTATCCATGGGATCCTTAAAAGAACAACTATACTCAATAGGAATAGTGGTCCTCTTAGCTAAAGTGGAAATAGCTCCATCTAGCTTAGGAACCGTCTGCCAAGATTCCTTAATAGAGTCCGCAAAAGGAAACATCTTCCTAAAAATTGGAGAGGGGGGAAAAGGAATACCAGGCTTCTCCCACTCCCGTGAAACAATTTCTGAGACATGATCTAAACAGGAAAAACTTCCACCACAGAAGGAACTTCAAAAACCTTGTTAAGCTTACTAGCCTTCTTGGGAGCAACTATGACCGTCGAATCAGTCATCTAAAGTAGCCAAAACCTCCCTGAGTAACAAACGGAGGTGCTCCAGATTAAATCTGAAAATAACAACCTCAGAATCAGCCAAAGGAGTCAAACTATCAGAATCTGAAATTTCACCTTCAGACGCTACTGAAATATCTTCATCCTCAGTCCTATGGGAAGAAACATTAGAAATAGCTGCAACAGAATCAGAACTCCTTTTACGCTTACCCTGCAACACAGGAAAAGCAGACAAAGCCTCAGATACAGCAGAGGATATATGAAAAGCCATATCCTGTAAAGAAAAAACAACCTGAGACGAAACGCAGGGCACTGCATGTGAAGATTGGGGTGAATGGAGAGAAAGCTGTGTTACAGCTTGAACAGGAGGCTCCTGATCAACATTTTCCTGAGAAAATGAAGGCTCTGTATCAAAAAGCCAATCCCTATACTGCAAAGTTCTCTCTATACATGAGGAACAGAAAGGGATAGGTGTCTCTACATTAGCATCTAGACATAAATTGCAGGTAACAGCTTGCAAGTCCTCTTGGTCCATTTTACACAGGAAAGAAAATTCAAATTTTAAATGACACTACTGTCTCTTTAAATAACGCTACTGTCTCGTTACCCAGAACAAAAATAAAAAGCCCTGAGCCCCTTCAAGCACATCTGCACACTACCAACTGCAGTGCTAAATGAACCCCCTACCAATCAGAGGATATACAGAGACTAACTTGCGCACACAAAACGAACCGGACCTCACGCTGAAGCTACACCAAGAAACTGCAGCACCGGAGCAGTCACGGAATGAACCTCTCACTTCCGTAGACTAAGCACACAGAGAGGAAGAGCGCGCACACTTTGTGCCAAACAAAACTCCGCCCATTGTGGGCGTCTACACAACCTCCCGGCCGGCATAACATACTAACAAACTGCCGCCGGGAGAAACCACACTGAGAGAGCCTTTAGGAAAATACCAGCCTCCAAATAAACGGCAAAACTCGGAAAACATACATAAGAGCCCAAAACAACAGTCACAAACTGCCATCCAAACTCCTCACAGTGACCCACGATACTGCCATGAGTAATAAAATCTGAACACCTTCAGGAATATTAACCCTCCTAAGTGCCAGACTTCTCAAATAAAAAACAGCACTTACCTCAACGATAGTCTGCCCGGCAGCAGGACAGCTCATAAAGTATGCAAGGCAACACTCCTTACATGGACCTGTGGAAAGACAAACAAAAGACTGAACAAACCTACTCAGACTTTTAAAAAGAAGGGCAGCAAACTATATGGAAGGCGCAGAGGGGATTATACCCCCCAAGTTCCCAAATGCTCAAAAGTCACAATTGCTCTACTGAAAAGACTGATATGGACTACGGCTACACCCTTAAAAATAAACTCTTGATAGAAGAATCAGACACCTAACTTTACCACCTCCTTGCACTACAAGCAAAGAGAATAACTAGGGGTTGTGGGTAAGGGGAGTGGTCTTTGCCTCCTCCTGCAGGCCAGGAGTGATATTCTCAATAGTAATTATGATGATCCGTGGACTCACCGTGTCATTAAAAAGAAAATGGAATGCCTGTCACCCGAAAAATCATACAATTGAAGGCATTAGAAATTGCCAATGAATTAAAAGTTCCCAGGCATGAATTTAAAGAAAGACTTGGATTGTGCCATAGATTTATGCTCGGAAATGGCCTCTCTCTAAGACGCAGGACAACACTTGCACAAAGACTACCTGTTGACTTCAATGAAAAGCTGCTTGCTTTCTAACGGTATGTCATAGAACTCAGGAAAAAGCACAATACATTGAGCCAAATTTGAAATACAGATGAAACTCGAGTTTGCTTTGATATGCCAAGTAATACAACCGTAGATTATAAAGGAGAAAAATCCATTCTTATGAGAACCACAGGCAATGAAAAATTACACATTAAGGCAAGCTGTTACAGCTGATGGTCATAAGCTGACACATTATGTTATCCTTAAAAGGGAAACTATGCATTTAAAAGACATTTAACACCTGATGTAAAGAGTAAGATTGCATCCTTGAAATGAGATCTGGTTGTAATACCAGGAGGTATGACATCCCAACTCCAAGTCCTTGATGTTGTTGTCAACAAGCCATTTAAAGGGACAGTCTAGGCCAAAATAAACTTTCATGATTCAGATAGAGCATGTAATTTTA
>NC_069502.1:508328977-508346477 GCF_027579735.1 Bombina bombina
TGAAGGTTTTTTTTTTTTTTTTTTTTTTAACTTGACTGTCCCTTTAAGGGCTATTGGAAGTTTATTCTAGATTAGGTTTCTTTTATTTTGGGGTGTTTTTTTTTGTTTGTTTTTTAATGGGTATTAGAATAGGAATATTTTTTTATTATTTTGGATAATGTGTTTGTTATTTAGTATAATTTTTATTTTTGTTTTTGGGGGGGGGGGGGGATTAGTTATAGATTATGGGTTGGGCATTTCATAAAATAGCTGAATGCCCTTTTCAGGGCAATGACCATACAAATGCCCTTTTCAGGGCAATGGGTAGATTAGATTTTACTTTATTTTTATTTTGTGGGTTTGAAGGGTAGGGGTTTGTATACTGTTTTTTTTTTGTAGGAAAAGAGCTGTTATATTTAGGGCAATGCCCTACAAAAGGCCCTTTTAAGTTTATTATAGATTAGGATTTTTTATTTTGGGGTGGGTATTAGAATAGGAATAATTTGTGTTGTTTTGGATAATATTGTTTGTTATTTTTTGTAATGGTAAGTTTTTTTATTTTTTGTAATTTTAGTGTTTTTTATTTTTTGTAATGGTAGGTTTTAGTGTAAGGCAGCTTAGGTTTTATTCCACAGGTAAGTTTGTATTTATTTTAACTAGATAGTTAGAAAATAGTTAATAACAATTTACTTACTAGTCTACCTAGTTAAAATAAATACAAACTTACCTGTGAAATAAAAATAAAACCTAAGCTAGCTACAATATAACTATTAGTTAAAATGTAGGTAGCTTAGGTTTCATTTCACAGGTAAGTATGTATTTAGTTTTAAATAGATATTATTTAGTAATAATTATAACTTTAATTTAGCTCTATTTTAATTATGTTAAAGTTAGGGGGTGTTAGGTTTAGGGTTACGGTTAGGTTAGGGTTACAGTTAGCTTTAGGGGTTAATAGTTTAATTTAAATTGTTGTAATGTGGGGGGGCTGGCGGTTTAGGGGTTAATAGGTTTATTTAGTGATGTGGGAGGACAAAGGTTTAGGGGTTAATAACTTTATTTAGTGGCGGTGATATCGGGGAGCGTCGGAATAGGGGCTAATAGATTTATTTTAGTGTGGGCGATGTTGGGATGCAGGGGAATAGGGGTTAATAACTTTTATGTAGGTGACCGCGATATCGGGAGCGGCATATTAGGGGTTAATAAGTTTATGTAGGTGTCGGCGATGTTGGCGGCGGCAGATTAGGGGTGTTTAGACGTGGGGTTTATGTTAGGGTGTAAGGTTTAAACATTACTTTTTTCCCCCATAGCTGCGTTATGGAGCTTTTCATTCCACAATCGCAAGTGTTAGTTTTTTTTTCGACCCGTTCTCCCCATTGATGTCTATGGAGAAAGCGTGCACGAGCACGTCAAAACAGCACTTGTATTTTGTGCTGTATGGAGCTCAACGCAACCATATCACACGCACAAGCCGGCTGTTTAAAAACTTGTAATGGCAGCACTATGGAGGGTGAAATAACGCAACTTTTGTTGCGTTCGTTAAAAACCCTCTAACGTGCATAACACATAATCTACCTGTTAGTTACTAAATATGCAGTGGCTGAGGCTGGTGGGTGCCTTCAATGCATTATTGATACCTCTGGTTGTGACTTTCCAGCTTTGCCTTATGTGGCAACTGTTTTAATTTGTTTTCCCTAGCTTTACAATGTAGTACTGGATACCTTGATTGTACTTTGTTAATATATGACCAATGAGCTACATGTTAAGGTCACTGACATGGTGCCCATGGATACCAGGCACAAGGTACATTGATTGCCTAAATACATGCTATGACCGCTGTGATCTGGATACAGTATATGGGTATCATTATGCATCTATAGTTATTAGGGGAGTACTTACTACTAATATATGTTGCTAGGGTTTACATTACAACTGACATATTAGATAACTTGATTGCCATTTGTAAGTTGATGACTGATGAGCCACAAGTTGAGGTCATTAAATTAGTATTCATGAATACCAGGGATAAGGTCATTTTGAAATGGAGTATATGGGATGTTTATGTGATCTAGGCATAATGTAATATATACATCATTATCATATGGATATAACAAACTTACCACAGTCTACATCTAAACATAATAGCTGAAGTACATATTAACCAGCATACTTGTTTAATTTAAAGTGCTATCACGTATTTTAAGACAGACACAACCCTGTCACTAGTAACAACAATATAGTTTGATTTAACAGTTGGATCTGACTATGAAGTATCCATCACACTTGAAATGCAAGTGAGTAATGGGGCGGGGTGACTGCCATAAGGATGATCCAATGGGATCAGTGTTAAAGAACAGCTGCAACATCACAATGGCCCACCAACAGTATGATTACAAATAGCCTATAGAATCTGGGTATACAAATTACCCATGCGGTGGAAACGACATACACACAAGCAGGCGGGGCTGGATTGAACATAATATGCACTCTCTCCAACACATTGTAACAGCTTCAGAAGGGATAACAATCCCACACACACTTAGAATAAGCGCTGTAAGGTAAGTGCAGTAACATTTGTTAATAAACCCTGGATGCACACTAACATAAAAGTGATCTTAGAAACCCATCCTTAAAGGTATTCAGACAGTGGATGTTATTTCCCCTATTTGGCTGCAGCGCTGACCTAAAAAAGTGTCCATATAAGACAGTACCCTCTAAGTTACGATTGCTGTGAACTAATATTCACTGAGACGTTTATATAATGTGGACTCCTGTTTATGCCAGATACTAAGGTGCAGTACTAATCAAATTGATTATGCACAAATTCATATTTACACATGTTTATGAAACTCAGCTGAGGCACAAAGGATGTGATAAGATAGATGTCGCAGATCATGCTTTCACATACGATTTAAGGCACTTGATATTGTGTTTTACATTATAGGAACTGCTGATTGGTATATCACCATGACAATCTGCTTATTTTTGGCGTAATTTTTAAAGAAAGGTGGAGGGGCTTAGCGGTATTTAAACCATATCATTTTGTCACAATGCTGTTTGGTCTGAGGAAGGGGTTTGTGAACCCTGAAACGGCTCCATAGCACAATAAAATGTTTGTTTATATTTTCACAAATCCAGTGAGAGCAGTATTTATTTGTATTTGTATGTGGGTATTGAAAAGAATCACCCCCTTAAAAATAATCACATTTTGTTGCTTTGCAGCCTGAAAAAAAAAGAGACACAGTTTTTGTTTGTCCAGTTGTAATTACTCAGTGCAACTTATAACATCCAAGTGAAAGATATAACATCAACATGTCAGGCAAAAATAACATAAATTATGCTTACCAGGTAATTTCCTTTCCTTCTGTATGAGGAGAGAAAACAGCTTCATTCCTTACTTGTGGGGATACAGAACCTGGCCACCAGGAGGAGGCAAAGACACCCCAACCAAAGGTTTAAATATCTTCCCCACTTCCCTCATATCCCAGTCATTCTGCCAAGGTAACAAGGAACAGTAGGAGAAATATTAGGGTATAAATGGTGCCAGAAGAACAAAACAAAATTTAGGTCCGCCCTATGGAGAATACGGGCAGGGGCCGTGGACTCTCCTCATACAGAGGGAAAGGAAATTATCTGGTAAGCATAATTTATGTTTTCCTTCTTAATATAAGGAGAGTCTGTGGGAAACATATACCCAAGCTCCAGAGGACACTGAATGAACGGGAGGGCAAAAAAGGAGGCGGACCCTATTCTGAGGGCACCACAGCCTGCAAAACCTTTCTCCCAAAAGCTGCTTCAGCCGAAGAAAAGACTTTAAACTTGTCAAATTTAGAAAAGGTATGTAAGGAGAACCAGGTAGCCGCCCTACAAATCTAATCCATAGAACCCTCATTCTTGAAGGCCCAAGAGGAAGCCACTGCTCTAGTTGAATGAGCCTTAATACTCTGAGGAGGCTTATGTCCCGCTGTCTCATAAGCTAAGTGAATAATGCTTCAACCAAAAAGATAAGAAAGTAGACAAGGCTTTCTGACCCCTTACGCTTCCCAGAATAGACAACAAACAAAGAAGAAGTCTGTCTAAACTCCTTCGCAGCCTGAAGATAGAAGTTCAAGGTCCGAACCACATCCAAATTATAAAGTAATTGTTCCTTTGAAGGAGGATTAGGACACAAGGAAGGAACCACAATCTCCTGATTGATCTTGCAATCTGAAACGACCTTAGGAAGAAAACCTAACCCAGTACGAAGAACAGCCTTATCAGCATGAAATACTAGGTAAGGAGGCTCACATTGCAAGGCAGCCATTTCAGAGACTCTGCGCGCCAAGCAATAGTCAATAGAAAAAGAAACTTCCAAGACAGCAATTTAAGGTCAACTACATGCATAGGCTCAAACGGAGCCTTCTGTAAAACTTTAAGAACAAGATTTAAACTCCAAGGAGGAGCGCTAGATCTAAACACAGGCCTGATTCTAGCCAGAGCCTGAACAAAAGACTGAACATCTGAAAGCTCAGCAAGACTCTGTCCCTTAAGGGAGCTAGCAGAAAGGCTCTTCCCCAGACTATCCTGAAGAATGAAAAGAATCCTGGAAACCCTGACCTTATGCCAGGGGAATCCACGCTCTTCACACCAGAATAAGTAGGTCCTCCACACTCTATGATAGATGCGACGAGTAACCGGCTTACAAACTTGAATGAGAGTATCAATAACTCTCTCAGAGAAACCTCTCTTGGCTAGGACTAAGCATTCAATCTCCACACAGTCAGCCTCAGAGAATCTAGATTTGATGAACAAAAGGACCTTGTTCCAGCAGATCCCTGCAACAAGGTAACTTCCATGGAGGAGATGATGAAATCCACACTAGATCCGCGAACCACATCCTTTGCAGCCACGATGGAGCAATCAGTTTTACTGATGCCTGCTCCTGCTTGATGCGTACCACTACTCGAGGAAGGAGAGGTAATGGTGGAAAAATGTATATTAGACTGAACCTCCAAGACACCACTAATGCATCTATTAGCACCGCCTGAGGATCCCTGGATCTCGATCCATACCTGGGTAGCTAAGTATTAAGATCTCATGGTGTCCCGTCTCATCTCCGGAGTCCCCCACCTGCTGAATATCTCCGCAAACACCTTGGGATGGAGAGACCATTCCCACGGATAAAATGATTGCCTGTTGAGAAAATCTGCTTCCCAGTTGTCCACACCAGGAATGTGGATTGCTGA
Source organism: Bombina bombina (assembly GCF_027579735.1). Taxonomy (NCBI): domain Eukaryota; kingdom Metazoa; phylum Chordata; class Amphibia; order Anura; family Bombinatoridae; genus Bombina; species Bombina bombina. The sequence goes on from NC_069502.1 coordinate 508,334,179, forward strand.
CAGCGAACAGTTGTGGGCCTCCACCCTCCAGAGATACTTCCCTCATTGCTAGGAGCTCCTCGCTCCTCCCTGGTGGTTGATGTAAGCCACTGAGGTGATATTGTCTGATTGGAATCTGATAAACTGGGACAAACCCAGACGGGGCGAAGCCTTCAGAGCTTTGAAGATTGCTTGAAGTTCTAAAATGTTGATCGGAAGAGAACTCTTCTCCCGAGACCAAAGGCTATGAACCTTCTTGGCTCCCCAAACTGCTCCTCATCCTGAGAGACTCGCATCTGTAGTCACAATCTCCAAGGATGGTCTGGCAAAGGGTGTCCCCCTGGACAGGTGATCTGGACAGAGCCACCAAGAGAGCGATTTTCTCGACCGGTTGTCCAAGAGATCTGTTGAGACAGATCCAAATGATTGCCGTTCCACTGTCTCAGAATGCACAGCTGTAATGGTCTGAGATGGAACCTGGCCAAGAGAATTATGCCCATGCTCACCATGAGACCAATCATCTCCATACACTGTGCCTCAGAGGGCCTTAAGGAGGTCTGGAGGGCAAGACATGCCGAAGCCAGCTTGCAGCATCTCTGGTCTGAAAGAAATATCCTCATGACTAGTGAGTCTATTATAGTGCCCAGGATTCCTACCCTGGTGCTTGGCATTAGAGAACTCTTTTCTAAGTTTATCTTCCATCCATGGGATTTAAGAAGAGAGAGAAGAAATTCTGAATGTTCTTCCGCTAGACAAAAGCATGGTGCTTGCACCAGAATATTGTCCAAGTAAGATGCTACTGCATTGCCCTGGGTTATGGCCACGGCTAAGAGAGGCCCCAGAACCTTTGTGAAAATTATTGGGGCAGTAGCTAGGCCAAACGTAAGAGCAATAAATTGGAAGTGCTGGTCCAGGAAAGCAAACCTTAGGAACTGAAAGTGTTCCCTGTGGATTGGGACATGAAGGTAAGCATCCTTCAGATCTATAGTGGTTATAAACTGTCCATTCTGGACTAAGGGAAAACGAGGGGACATTCAGAAACTCGTTTAAGCACTTTAGGTCCAAAATCGGGTGGAAAGTTCCCTCTTTCCTTGGGACCATGAAAAGGTTTGAGTAGTATCCCAAGCCTTGTTCCTCTATATGAACCGGGACACTGACTCCTAAGGAGAACAGCTCCCGAACACACCCCAGAAAGGCATCCCTCTTCTCTGGTTTTGATGAAAGATTTAAGAGAAGGAATATGCCCTTGGGTGGAATAAACTTGAACCCAATTCTGTAGCCCTGAGCAATGACCTGCAGGACCCAAGGATCCTGCACATCCCTTAACCAAGCTTCTGAGAAGAGCGAAAGTCTGCCCCCTACCTGGTCCATAGACGGACCGGGGGGACCCCTTAATTCTGATTTACCCTTGCCCCCTGTAACTGTGGAAATAATGGAGTCCAGGCCTGGACCAAACAAAATCTTACCCTTGAATGGAATTGAAAGGAGTCTGGACTTAGAAGTCAAGTCCGCAGGCCAGGACTTCAGCCACAGAGCACACAAGGCCTACTTGGAAATGGACAGCTACGTGGTCATCGGTGGACTTATATTATGTATACCCCAGACTTGATAATCTATACGGTTTCTACTATATGTCCTTTGTAATGTGCTTGGTTTTTTTTTTCACATAAACCCCTAAGCAGTATTAATATGATAATACCAATGGTTGCCTTTATTTGTGTTATATTCAGATGATATTGCCATGCTGTATACTTAGATATGCCATACTAGCTTAGATAATTAATGGGCATACAATACCTTTAATGAGTTAGTACTTATTTGTGCTTAATGTATTACTGGCTCTACCACTATTGGTTGCTTTGATCATGGCGACGTGCTGCCAGCGGCAGTGGTAGCCCAATTGTGTTGTTAATAAGTTATTAAACATCTTCTATTATATGTATTTAAAGAGAGTATGTTTGGAACTCATACTACAATCTACTTGTACTCAACCTTAGAGACTGGTGACTGATAGCTGGATTCTATATGTAATACTCATTGGGGATTAGGAACATCCACAATTGGTTAAACGTCACTGCCCTATAGATTTATTTTTATTTTTTATATATATATTTTTTTTTCTTCTAATCTATATGCATAAGTGATAAGCCAGGAATATGATATAATACTTTGTTACTGTGCTAAGATTTAGTATAAGATGTGATATTGTTTCTGCAGATGTATATCAGAGCCATACTGTCCTTAGTAACCTTGTTGACAACTCAAACAATTACTGACTCGGAGACCCACGTACAACATGACTCTAGAGACATAAGTCTTTGATTTTTTTCTGTTTAGGAGCTGGGATTCTATCTATGACAACCTTAATACTCCCTATAATTTCTTAAAACCTAAGATGCTTGCATATGCTCCTATAGTTTTATATCTTTTGCACTGTAGTCAATAGCTCCATATAGCCTGAACTTAAATAGGCACTTATGGGATTTGATGTCTGCCACTTTCACCCTATAGTTAATCTAAAGCCTATATAAGTTTTTACTTTTTGATATTTGCATACCTAATTATTTTAAAATGAGGCTATGAGAGCTTGTTCTATTATACCCTACAAAACGAAAAAAATGGGTTCAGTGTCCCTTTAACTATCATGCACACCACTGTGAGTTTAATTTCTTCTGCTGGCTGTGTTTACTTAGGCTATTCAATAGCTGAGAGTCCAGTATCAAAACTTTCAGTATAGGTTGGGAAACTGGAAGCTAAATCAGCTATTTCAAAGGCCAAAATAGGGGTAAAGGAGCTACTTGTACACAATTTAATACACTCCAGCAGGTAAAATGGATCATTGGGAACAAGTTAAACGGGATAAAATGTTTGGATAAACTGCCCCTTTAAGCGTTAACACGCTAAAAAATAAAATGGTCCTGAATGGAAAAGAAAACACTTCAAGACCTCTACACCTCAGACCTTCTGAGGTGCCTACCGCAATTCAGAGGAATCCTAATTTGTTGGAAGCACAGGGACTGCTAGCGACTTCACTCTCATCTGCCGCAACAGCCGACACAGAAAGGCAGCTACTATGTGACGCCACTCCGCTCCAGTAAGAAGAGAAGATTACGTGAACGACAAAGAGGAACTGCGCAGCAACTAAAAGCGTGCGTTCCCTGTCGAAGGAAATACATAAAAGCCGTTTACCACTCTTAAAGGAGCAGCAATTGCCAAAATATAAGCAGACATAAAATACTTGTCCCCACTGTAACATGACCCAATGAAAACTACAAAAGTTTAACAAAGGAGCCACAGAGGAAAAAATTCCCCCAATAAAGAGAAGATTTAACCCCCAGCCTCCACATACATATGTGCCTACCCACTGCCTGGCAAATCCAACGCAAAGGATTATCCTGTCCCAATAATTTGCAGAGTTTCCAGAAGTGCAAGTCTCCAACACCAAGAAGACCAAAACACTTGCCTGCAATCAAGCTGTCTGGCAGGACACTTACTTCACCACCTCCATCGGAGGCAAAGTTTGTAAAACTGAATTGTGGGTGTGGTGAGGGGTGTATTTATAGGCATTTTGAGGTTTGGGAAACTTTGCCCCTCCTGGTAGGAATGTATATCCCATACGTCACTAGCTCATGGACTCTTGCTAATTACATGAAAGAAAACAGCTCACCAGGTGTGAAAGGACACAGAGACCTGTGGAAAAAGAAAGAACAGAGTAACCAACTCTGGCATTCTTTGACTATGGCCGCAAATATGTTAGAAAAACAAAGTAAGGACCACCTCACCACTTCCTAACTGCTTAAAAGCCACCACTACTCTTACTCAATACTAGATGGACCTGGACACAGCTAAAACCAAATCCTTGCTTGCAGGGAAAAGTACCCAAAAAAGGAAATAAAATCTTCAGACACCATGAATATTATACATGTAGATATTTGTAGATATCTTTGCAATAAATAAAGTTTTTCAAAAGTAGTAAATTATCAGGTATAAAAGTCCTGTGAAAATGTTGAAGAAAGTATACTGTACCATCAACTGCATGTAATTTAAGGGAAGTAAGCACTTCACAGCATCTTGGCACATAACATGATCTCCAACAAGTTGTGTACCTTTTCTGTACCTTTGTTGAATCTCTATAAATTAAGTCTATAAGTTAAGATGAGCAAATGTACAACAGAAAAAAATATATATATTAAAAGAAGAGACTTACAGTGTAGGTGATTGTTGCTAGCATTCCTATCAAGGTCAAGGAACTAATGGAAAATGACAAGGCCGACAAACCATCTGAAACAAAGAATATGGTCCTGATAAGACTTCATACACAAAACGGATTATTTCAGCTAGATAATACAAATAATAAAACAAAAATATGACATTTTTCAACCTTAATTTACACATCAAATGTTTTATTAATGTTATACAATAGTTGCATATTAATGAATCAGCAAAGCAATTGAAAATGGAGGAATTAGTTTTATCTCCCTCTGATGAAGTACATACTGATAAACCTTAGAAACGTGTAAGGATACTAATATATGAACTGCCACAATTAAAATATGATTTTATATATATACATATATATACATACATACATACACACACACATAAATACTACAACTATTGTTGTAACTCCCGGAAAACAGACTGAGCGGAACTCAAGCTACAGTTTTACCCCATCAATATGAAATCATACTCTTGAGCAAAATCTGCCTCTTTCACCATACTCTGGGAAGACAGGAAGGACAACTTAACTCTTTGGTGCCTGACAGCTCTCCACTCAAGCATGGCACTTACCTCATATACTGAATAAGGTACTTTTGAGTAAATAGAAGCCCAAAAGGCAATTGCGGGAAGTACTTCACTTTATTTACATTGACTTCCAAATTAATACAAAATTTTAGATTTTCTGCAAATAAATGCTCTAAATGACAATATTTCTATTTGGAATTGGGGAGAAATGTTGTAAGTAGTTTATAGAATAAAAAAATATATATATAAATTTACTTGATAAATTCCTGTCTTTCATTATGGTGATAGTCCACAGTTCCTTTTTTTTTTTTTTTTTTTTTTTTTAACCCTTTGAGTGCTAAGCACTTTCCCACCTTGGTGCTAAGCACATTTGAGGGTTTTTTAATTTTACATTTATTTATTTTTTACTTTTTTTCTTTTAATTTCAGATCCCCAAGACTTACACCATTGGAAAGGTTAGGCGATTACCTTTTCAATGGTGGATCTTGGGGGTCTGAAGCTGCTTAGATGCCTGAGATACAGGCTTCTAAGCAGCATGCCCCCTTTCCCTATATTGTTCATTGTTTTTTTTTTTGCATAAAGTTGCGCGGTGACGTCATCACGTCATTACGCGTGACGTCACCACGCAAAACGGGAAGCCCCGGCGATGCCTGTCACTCTACAGGCACGATCGCCGGGGTAGGAGCGGGTGGGAGCCCCCAGATCTCCCTCAAGGTGGGAGAGTGCTAGCGACGACTCTGAGCCGTCGTTAGAACCTGAGTGAGATAATCTGCGATGGCTCAGAGCCGTCGTTAGCACTCAAGGGGTTAATATTCAACTGTTTTTGTGACGCAAAATCAAAGCAAATGACTATATATATATATATATATATATATATATATATATATATATATATATATATATATAGTGATCATTATCGTAGAAAGATACATAATTTACTTCAACCAAAGAAATACTGCTATACAAAGCAGTGAGTTTAACCCCATAAACCCCATAAAAGGGCGACATTGAGTTACACATTTTAAGGTTAGTAATGCAATGACATTGGACACATGTTATTGTTTCCTTTGATCCCAAATATATAAAATATCTGCAATAAAGTATTGTTTACCTAAAAAGGTGTAGTGTATTTTTTCTAAAGATAAGATAGTGTCTACTTCTCTCTGCCACATGGAGAGATTAGGAGATTGCGTTGACTTCCAAAACCTGGATATAAGGCATTTGGCACAATTGAGCATGCACCAAAATAATTGTCTACGATATCCACAGTTCCTTTTTGTGAATTCATCACCTTGACACCAGGAGGAGGCAAAGGCACTCTACACCAAGACCTTTAATATCCCTCCGACTTCCCTGACCCTCTAATTATTACATATAGACAAGTAGAGAAAAAAGTAGTAAAACAATATAGCAATGTAAAGAGGTGCAAGCTAGAACTACCACTACTAGGAAAATTGTGCTGGTACATGGAATCTCACTGCAAAAAAAAAAAAGGAATTTATCAGATAAGAAAACATCAAAATGATAAAAAAATAGTAAAAGTGTGTATAGACGATCATGTTGCAGCCTTGCAAATTTGTTCTACTGAAAGCCCAAGAAGTAGACACAGAGCAAATTTATTGAGCTGTAATATGTAAAAGCAGTGACTGACCTGCCTTTAAGTAAGCTCTGTGAATTAAACTCTTCAACCATGAAGCTAAAGTAACAGAAGAGTCCTTCTGACCCTTATATTTACCTGAAAACAAAATGAAACAAACTGGAAGACTGTCAAAAGTCTTTAATAGCCTGCAGATAAAACTTAAACGTTATAACTTGTCTTTCAAAGATTTTGGAATAGGACATAAGGAAGGAGCCACAATTTGCTGGTTAAAGGGATAGTAAACCCAAATGTTTTCTTCCATGATTCAGATAGAGCAGGCAATTTTAGGCAACTTTCTAATTTACTCCTATTATAAATTTTTATTTGTTCTCTTGATATCTTTATTTTAAAAAGCAAGAATGGAAGCTTTGGAGCCGGACTATTTTTTGTTCAGTACCCTGGATAGGGCTTGCTGATTGGTGGCTACATTTAGCCAATCAATCAACATGAGCAACCAAGGTTCTTAACCTAAAATGGGCTTGCTCCAAAGCTTTTATTACTGCTTTTTCAAATAAAGATACCAAGAGAATGAAAAAAAATATATAATAGGAGTAAATTAGAAAGTTGCTTAAAATTGCTTGCTCTATCTGAATTATCAGAATGTACAAGAAGATGCAAAAAGATTTGCAGCAGAGAAAAAAGACTGCTGGTTACTGGACTATTTCAATGCTTGGAGCCCACTATAGAAATATTCTTCAATTTAGAGCAAAAAATTCAGACATTATGAAATATCACAGACATACCCATTTACACTAAATAACTTTATTAGGAGAAAAGAATATATATGATAGTCCAGCAGGACTGGTTACTCACGCACACACACACATACAGTTAAAACTTGCTGAAACTCAGATAATAACATTTTCTAGAATGCACCTGTGTAATGCTAATTGGTTGCTCACAAAAGGTACATATAATATATATGTTTATACAAAAAATGATTAACCCCAGGGAGTAAACGAATTAATATAACTTTTCACGCTACCACTGTTTATATTAAACGACAAACAGGGAAGAAGTTTGACGAAAATCTTTAGTTGCCTGCAGACGTCCAGATTGTGCAAAAGTCGTTCCTTCTTTGAAGAAGGGTTAGGGCACAATGATGGAACAACAATCTCTTGATTGATATTCTTGTTAGTGACTACCTTAGGTAAGAACCCAGGTTTAGCACGCAGAACTACCTTGTCTGAATGAAAAATCAGATAAGGAGATCACAATGTAAGGCCGATAACTCAGAGACTCTTCGAGCCGAGGAAATAGCCATTAAAAACAGAACTTTCCAAGATAACAGCTTGATATCGATGGAATGAAGGGGTTCAAACGGAACACCTTGCAGAACGTTAAGAACTTAAACACAGGCTTAACCCTAACCAAAGCCTGACAAAAAGCCTGAACGTCTGAAACTTCTGCCAGACGTTTGTGTAAAAGGATAGACAGAGCTGAAATCTGTCCCTTTAACGAACTAGCAGATAAACCCTTTTCTAAACCCTCTTGTAGAAAAGACAATATCCTAGGAATCCTAACCTTACTCCATGAGTAACTCTTGGATTCGCACCAATATAAGTATTTACGCCAAATTTTATGGTAAATTTTCCTGGTAACAGGTTTCCTAGCCTGTATTAAGGTATCAATCACTGACTCCGAGAATCCACGCTTTGATAGAATCAAGCGTTCAATCTCCATGCAGTCAGCCTTAGAGAAATTAGATTTGGATGTTTGAAAGGACCCTGAATCAGAAGGTCCTGTCTCAGAGGCAGAGACCATGGTGGACAGGACGACATGTCCACTAGATCTGCATACCAGGTCCTGCGTGGCCACGCAGGCGCTATTAGAATCACCGATGCTCTCTCCTGTTTGATCCTGGCAATCAATCGAGGAAGCATCGGGAAAGGTGGAAACACATAAGCCATGTTGAAGACCCAAGGTGCTGTCAGAGCATCTATCAGCACCGCTCCCGGGTCCCTGGACCTGGATCCGTAACAAGGAAGCTTGGCGTTCTGGCGAGACGCCATGAGATCCAGATCTGGTTTGCCCCAATGATGAAGCAGTTGGGCAAACACCTCCGGATGAAGTTCCCACTCCCCCGGATGAAAGGTCTGGCGACTTAGAAAATCCGCCTCCCAGTTCTCCACGCCTGGGATGTGGATCGCTGACAGGTGGCAAGAGTGAGACTCTGCCCAGCGAATTATCTTTGAGACTTCCATCATCGCTAGGGAACTCCTTGTTCCTCCTTGATGGTTGATGTAAGCCACAGTCGTGATGTTGTCCGACTGAAACCTGATGAACCTCAGAGTTGCTAACTGAGGCCAAGCCAGAAGAGCATTGAAAATTGCTCTTAATTCCAGAATGTTTATTGGAAGGAGTCTCTCCTCCTGAGTCCATGATCCCTGAGCCTTCAGGGAATTCCAGACTGCGCCCCAACCTAGAAGGCTGGCGTCTGTTGTTACAATCGTCCAATCTGGCCTGCGGAAGGGCATCCCCTTGGACAAATGTGGCCGAGAAAACCACCATAGTAGAGAATCTCTGGTCTCTTGATCCAGATTTAGCAGAGGGGACAAATCTGAGTAATCCCCATTCCACTGACTTAGCATGCACAATTGCAGAGGTCTGAGATGCAGGCGTGCAAATGGTACTATGTCCATTGCCGCTACCATTAAGCCGATTACCTCCATGCACTGAGCCACTGACGGGTGTTGAATGGAATGAAGGACACGGCAAGCATTTAGAAGTTTTGATAACCTGTCCTCCGTCAGGTAAATTTTCATTTCTACAGAATCTATAAGAGTCCCTAGAAAGGGAACTCTTGTGAGTGGCAATAGAAAACTCTTTTCTACGTTCACCTTCCACCCATGCGACCTTAGAAATGCCAGAACTAACTCTGTATGAGACTTGGCAGTTTGGAAACTTGACGCTTGTATCAGAATGTCGTCTAGGTACGGAGCTACCGCTATGCCTCGCGGTCTTAGTACCGCCAGAAGAGAGCCCAGAACCTTTGTAAAGATTCTTGGAGCCGTAGCTAACCCGAAGGGAAGAGCTACAAACTGGTAATGCCTGTTTAGGAAGGCAAATCTTAGATACCGGTAATGATCCTTGTGAATCGGTATGTGAAGGTAGGCATCCTTTAAATCCACTGTGGTCATGTACTGACCCTCTTGGATCATGGGTAAGATGGTTCGAATAGTTTCCATTTTGAACGATGGAACTCTTAGGAATTTGTTTAGGATCTTTAAGTCCAAGATTGGTCTGAAGGTTCCCTCTTTTTTGGGAACCACAAACAGATTTGAATAGAATCCTTGCCCGTGTTCCGACCGCGGAACTGGGTGGATCACTCCCATTAGTAAGAGGTCTTGTACACAGCGTAGAAACGCCTCTTTCTTTATCTGGTTTGCTGATAACCTTGAAAGATGAAATCTCCCTTGTGGAGGAGAAGCTTTGAAGTCCAGAAGATATCCCTGAGATATGATTTCCAACGCCCAGGGATCCTGGACATCTCTTGCCCAAGCCTGGGCAAAGAGAGAAAGTCTGCCCCCCACTATATCCGTTTCCGGATCGGGGGCCCTCACTTCATGCTGTCTTAGGGGCAGCAGCAGGTTTTCTGGCCTGCTTGCCCTTGTTCCAGGACTGGTTAGGTTTCCAGCCCTGTCTGTAGCGAGCAACAGTTCCTTCCTGTCTTGGAGCGGAGGAAGTTGATGCTGCTCCTGCCTTGAAATTACGAAAGGCACGAAAATTAGACTGTTTAGCCTTTGGTTTGGCCCTGTCTTGAGGCAGGGCATGTCCCTTACCTCCAGTAATGTCAGCGATAATTTCTTTCAAGCCGGGCCCGAATAATGTCTGCCATTTGAAAGGAATATTAAGCAATTTAGATTTAGAAGTCACATCAGCTGACCATTATTTAAGCCACAGCGCTCTGCACGCTTGAATGGCGAATCCGGAGTTCTTAGCCGTAAGTTTGGTTAACTGTACTACGGCATCAGAAATAAATGAATTAGCTAGCTTAAGGGCTTTAAGCTTGTTCATAATCTCATCCAATGGAGCTGTGCTAAGGGTCTCTTCCAGAGACTCAAACCAGAATGCCGCCGCAGCAGTGACAGGCGCGATGCATGCAAGGGGTTGTAATATAAAACCTTGCTGAACAAACATTTTCTTAAGGTAACCCTCTAACTTTTTATCCATTGGATCCGAAAAAGCACAGCTATGCTCCACCGGGATAGTGGTGCGCTTAGCCAGAGTAGAAACTGCTCCCTCCACCTTAGGGACCGTCTGCCATAGGTCCCGTGTGGTGGCGTCTATTGGAAACATTTTTCTAAATATAGGAGGGGGTGAAAAGGGCACACCGGGTCTATCCCACTCCTTGTTAACAATTTCTGTAAGCCTTTTAGGTATAGGAAAAACGTCAGTAAACGCCGGTACCACAAAATATTTATCCAGCCTACATACTTTCTCTGGAATTGCAACCGTGTTACAATCATTCAGAGCCGCTAATACCTCCCCTAGTAATACACGGAGGTTCTCAAACTTAAATTTAAAATTTGAAATTTCTGAATCCAGTTTACTTGGATCAGATCCATCACCCACAGAATGAAGTTCTCCGTCCTCATGTTCTGCAAATTGTGACGCAGTATCAGACATGGCTCTACTATTATCAGCGCACTCTGTTCTTACCCCAGAGTGATCACGTTTACCTCTTAATTCTGGCAATTTAGATAGTACTTCAGTCATAACATTAGCCATGTCTTGCAAAGTGATTTGTATGGGCCGCCCTGATGTACTTGGCGCCACAATATCACGCACCTCCTGAGCGGGAGGCGAAGGTACTGACACTTGAGGAGAGTTAGTCGGCATAACTTCCCCCTCGTTGTCTGGTGATATTTTTTTAACATATAAAGTTTGACTTTTATTCAAAGTAACATCTATACATTGAGTGCACAAATTTCTATTGGGCTCCACATTGGCCTTTAAACATAGTGAACAAACAGATTCATCTGTGTCAGACAAGTTTAAACAGACTAGCAATAACACTAGCAAGCTTGGAAAAAACTTTTAAATAAATTTACAAGCTATATAAAAAACGCTACTGCGCCTTTAAGAAACATAAAAATGTGACACAGTTGAATTAACAATGAACCAAATATGTTAAAACAACCAAATTTTAACAGAAAATGTATAAAGTTAGAAGAGGATTGCACCGACCAGCAAAAGGATGATTAACCCCTTAATACCCAAAACGGATAACAGTTGAAATAATAAACGTTTTTATCACAGTCAAACACACTGTCACAGGTCTGCTGTGACTAATTACCTCCCTCAAAACTAGTTTTGGAGACCCCTGGGCTCTGTAGAGACGTCCTGGATCATGGAGGAAGAAATAGGAAGACTGTGACTAAATTTTTACTGCGCAATAAAGCGCTAAAATAGGCCCCTCCCACTCATATTACAACAGTGGGGAAGCTCAGTAAACTGTTTTTATGCAGAAAAAAACGACAGCCATGTGGTAAAAATCATGCCCATAAAGTTTTATCACCAAGTACCTCAGAAAAAACGATTAACATGCCAGTAAACGTTTTAAAATTGAAAATGATGAAGTGTAATTAATAAGCCTGCTGCTAGTCGCTTTCACTGCAGTGCAGGCTCAAATATTACTTTAATATTGACAGTATTTTCTTAGTGAAATTCCATTCCCCAGAAATACCTCAGAGTATACATACATACATATCAGCCTGATACCAGTCGCTACTACTGCATTTAAGGCTGCACTTACATTACATCTGTATTAGAAGTATTTTCTCAGTCAATTCCATTCCTTAGAAAATAATTTACTGCACATACCTCCTTGCAGGTGGGCCCTGCATGCTATCCCCTGTTCTGAAGTTACCTCACTCCTCAGAATGGCCGAGAACAGCAAGTGGATCTTAGTTACGACCGCTAAGATCATAGA